>NC_084534.1:22571970-22871970 GCF_024500275.1 Phycodurus eques | reverse complement strand
AGGAGAAGCGGCTCAGAAAATGGATGGATGGATGGATGACATTTTTGCCTCGGAAATCCAACTTTGCGTCCACCCCAAAATGCTACGTGAATGTCATGAAATGATATCCAGTATTTGGCCTGACCCAGAGGAAGTCCCTGTAGCCGTAGTAATAGAGCCAGTCGTGCACCACCACGTTCCACGTGCGGTAGTAGTTGGCAAAAGATGTCGAGTTCCACCAGTCCTGCGAAACAAAAAAAACGGACGGCGCTCAAAATCATGTGGGGTCTCGCATTCAACAAACGCTAACACGACCTACAAATAGCCCTCGTGGACTAAATTACTCGACCTTTAGATCATTCAAAATCAATCGGAATTTTGACACGCAGGCGGGCAAAATCTATAGCATTCTCTCGAACAGAAAGCAAAGTCAACGATTGACAAGTAATGTGTACTTATTTTTGCCTCTGTTGTCTTCCAATCATAATCAATACAGTTCCTGCTTTCAGTCGTAGTCAAAATCAATAACATTCTTAAGAACAAAAATAAATCAAACATTGGACAAGAAATGTCATTTTGTTACTTCAGCTGACTCATTCTGTAGCAATTAAACCGAACAGAGTTATTACTCACAGACACAACCACGCAAAGGGGTCAAAATCAATAAGATTCTTTAGCATGGAAACAGGACTTGTCAAACATTTGACAAGGATTGGACAGCAAATAAAATCCGTAGCGTTCTTGCTTTCACACACAACCGCACACTCTGAAATCTGGGTCCAAATCAATAGCGTTCTTTAGAACCAAAACAAACGCTTGACAAGACGCCATTCAACGATAAGAAAGCAAATAAGATCAATAGCTTTCTTGCTGTCATACCAAACGCAATTCAAAATCAATAGGGTTGATACAGAAATAGAAACCCAACGTTTATGTGTTGGTGATTTGAAATGTAGCCAAGGGACTCATTGATCTATTGGTATTGATCCCAAAGAGTCGGCACGTGAAGGACTGGCATCTTAAAGCGGTTCTTGCCACCGAATCAATGAAATGTGATGTCAGTTACAAGGTCATCGGGCGCCCTGCTTGTTTCTCAGATTTTTTTTTTTTTTTTTCATTATTACTATTTAGATTTTGTTTTTGTTTTTTGTATCTGCTCTGTGATGGCGTTCTCACCTTGTAGAACATTCTGTCGGCGAAGCGGAGGAGCTCCCCGAAGAGGTTGAGCCAGCAGTGCAGGAAGGCGAAGAAGCACAACAGCAGCAGCATGATACCTGAAAAGCCGTTCGCAATGACGTTGAGCAGCACCGTCACACAAAAACTACACAGCCAGGAATTTATTGTTGCTTTTTTGCCATTGGAGCCCACCTCCCGCCCAAGGGTGCAAATGATTGACTGCTAACTAAAGCGTTGTACACACTGGGCCAGACTTTTGCAACACGTTCAAAGGCATGATTATCGGATGTGTCTGAAAGATGTGTGTTTATCTCATAACATTAAGAAAATGATCATCTCCCAAAAATGTCACAATAATCTCATAAGCATACACAGTTTCATAGCCCCCCCCCCAAAAAAAAAACTTTAACATTCTAATATTAAGCCTTTCTCTCTTAGAAAAATGTTATTTTTTTTCTCACCCCCCAAAAATACCATCCATCCATCCATTTTCTGAGCCGCTTCTCCTCACTAGGGTCGCGGGCGTGCTGGAGCCTATCCCAGCTGTCATCGGGCAGGAGGCGGGGTACACCCTGAACTGGTTGCCAGCCAATCGCAGGGCACATACAAACAAACAACCATTTACACTCACAATCACACCTACGGGCAATTTAGAGTCTCCAATTAATGCATGTTTTTGGGATGTGGGAGGAAACCGGAGTGCCCGGAGAAAACCCACACAGGCACGGGGAGAACATGCAAACTCCACACAGGCGGGGCCGGGGATTGAACCCAGGTCCTCAGAACTGTGAGGCAGACGCTCTAACCAGTCGTCCACCGTGCCCCCCCCCCCCACAAAAAAAATACTATGCTCATTAAAAGAAATGTTAATTGCATAAAATAAAATGGTTTAAAGGAAAAAACGGAACACAAAAAAAATTGGGGGACAAGGATATGTTGTCTGTTCCCCCAGTAATCGATTTTTTTCAGATTAATATTGCATTTGTGGAATATGAATTAAGAATAAACTCATCAATTTTCACCTATTCCAGGGGACAGCCATGTTGGCTAATATGGCGCTCTGCTGTCGACTAAAATCAACCTCACAAGTGCCCTCGCGAACATCACATGACCAAACCCGGAAATCGGGATAGCAGGCTGCCCGTCCGTGTATGTTGTGATAACTAGCAGAACTACGGGTTGATGGTTTAAACAATATTCTAGCAAGTTGGGGTTCAAATCATAATGTCATCAAAAAAAAAAAAAAAACTCTCAAAAATACTACTTTAATCTTGTATGTCTTTTTTTTCTCTCAAATTTTGTTTATTTGAATCTGGTAAGATTAAGATTAAAGATTTTTTTTTCTAGACAAAACACAGTTATAATTTTAAGAGATCATGTCTTTTTTGTTTTAATCAGAAAATAATACTTTCATCTTACAACAACCATTCGAAACCTATGGACAATTTCGAGTCTTCAATGAACCGACCATGCATATTTTTGGAACGTGAAAGGAAGTCGGAATGTGTGAAAAAAAAACCTACACAAACACGGGGAGAACATGCAAACTCCATACAGGAGATTCAAAACCAGAACTTCTGGACTGTGAGGCACAAGTGTTAACCACCAATTCCCTATGCTGCCCCTCTACTCTCCGCCCTACTGTAAATGTATTAGGAGATATTTTTAACTCTCGTAATAAGCTTTTCAGTGTGTTGTTGACCTGATCTACTTGCATAATAGCTCAGTTAAACATTCACTGACTCACTTTGATAAGAGATAATAGAGAAGTTGTGACTGTTTCGCTTCTGGAGCCATGTGGAATTGCGTGTGTGTGTGTTTACAGTGCTGATAAGAAGTACCTGGTAGTATGGAGTGGAACACAGCGAGGACCATGGCTCGTTTGCTAAACGGCTGCTCGCTCGCCGACGTGAAAACAGGCACACAGAGGCGCACCAGGATGAAGTAGCTATAAAACAGGCAGCCCAAGATCTGCAAATGAAGTATGGAGGCAATTAAATTTCAAGCAGGGGCGGAGGGGTGGGGTTGGGGGGGCCACGCTGGGTAATGAACGCAGCTCACCATCGTTCCAGTGACAGCAACGTACTTCCATCTTATGTGTGTGTTCCTGGAAGAAAATACACAATAGTACTCTAAACAGAGGCAACACGTGCCCTAATTGTTTTACTTATAGCTTGTCATCAACCACATCCCAACCACTTTATGATTTTAGTACAATTTTAGTCTTTAGTGTTGTTGTTGAGTGTCTCAAAGTTAAGGTGGCAGGGCCCCAAGCCAACAGCATCTTATTTGATCCTATTTTCATATTTTATTTATATTTTGCAAGTCTCTGGATTTATTGCGCTAATCTGGGACTTCGGTTATCGTATTTCGTGCCATATCATGTGTAAATGTGTGTCGGCATGACAAATAAATTCCTTGAATTCTTAAAGGAAAAAAAAAACAACAGTTTGGATAGGCAGCAGCTACCCACAAGCGATGACAAAAATCGATGGATGGATTGGACCTGCCTGTACCCCACTGACCACTATTCCATTGTGCTGCCTAAGGTGCTTTCTTCCTCAAAAAATGTTTTTCATGGGAATTCTGACTTCAGCTTTCTCAATATTGGGAATGTGTGAAAATAGACTGCAGCCACTTTACCTTGGGTACGACTCCCTGTAGATGAGAGTAGGACAGAAAAGGAAGTACAGGTAACTGGAACATGTCGGGAAGCGGACTTTCTCCCCTGAAAAGTAGTGAATGAAATCATCAAAGGCTGCTAAAAAATATTTTCCAGACATTTGTGAATTCTTCATCTTGAGGGTACCACAATGGGAGATACTTCTCCAAATTGGCTGTTTTTGTTGTTGAAACTCACAAGCAGTTATCATCCCATTATCACTTAGAGGTGTGAAATTACCCACCCAAAGGCTTTAATGTCTTTTGTGAAACAATTTGCTATGTTTCAGTCAATTTTTATCTACAGCTACGGTTGCTGGGGATATTTAAGAGACATACGGTGCCTTTTTTTTTTTTTTAATACAAATTGACTTCAAATAGTAATATGGATTATATCTGTTACGTATTAGCTTATGCATTATGTATTATGTTTTCTCCCATGGGAAATCATGTAATGTACATTCATTCAAACATCATAACACCTTTATTAACTCCAAATTGGCTGTTTTTGTTGTTGAAACTCACAAGCAGTTATCATCCCATTATCACTTAGAGGTGTGAAATTACCCACCCAAAGGCTTTAATGTCTTTTGTGAAACAATTTGCTATGTTTCAGTCAATTTTTATCTACAGCTACGGTTGCTGGGGATATTTAAGAGACATACGGTGCCTTTTTTTTTTTTTTTAATACAAATTGACTTCAAATAGTAATATGGATTATATCTGTTACGTATTAGCTTATGCATTATGTATTATGTTTTCTCCCATGGGAAATCATGTAATGTACATTCATTCAAACATCATAACACCTTTATTAACTCCAAATTGGCTGTTTTTGTTGTTGAAACTCACAAGCAGTTATCATCCCATTATCACTTAGAGGTGTGAAATTACCCACCCAAAGGCTTTAATGTCTTTTGTGAAACAATTTGCTATGTTTCAGTCAATTTTTATCTACAGCTACGGTTGCTGGGGATATTTAAGAGACATACGGTGCCTTATTTTTTTTTTTAATACAAATTGACTTCAAATAGTAATATGGATTATAACTGTTACGTATTAGCTTATGCATTATGTATTATGTTTTATCCCATGGGAAATCATGTAATGTACATTCATTCAAACATCATAACACCTTTATTAACTGCACAAGCAGTGTTTAAAGTATCGTTTTGTCAACCAATGTATCATAAAGCTAAAATAAAGCAAAACTACTCACGGTTTTAAGAAAACCTGACAAATATAATGGAGAGGGAATTTGGAGAGCAATAATGTCACCTGGTGGCCTTTTATAGTATTGCTGTAAATAGCATGTAAGAAATGTAAATATGTTAGCCTTGGTAATATTATTTTAATGCTCGAAATGTACACAGCAAGTTCAATATACTGTTCTAAGGTTACCATTACACATGAGACCGAAAAAAAGCAAAACACGTGACGATGGTTTGAACTCCAAATTTCGTTAAAGTTTTGAACTGTACCACTGTTGGGGTGTTTACAATTTTGGGACTTACACTGGATTATTAACTACAGTGTGAGTAATTGTATTGCATTTGTATTTGTATTGTCGTTTCCAGCAGTACCTTCTTTTGGTGCATTTTTCATAATGATGGGGGCAGATTCCCTCATGAACGAGTAGCTCTTCATCAGGAATCGAATCTGAAAAAAAGAAAAGTATCGAGTGGGAGAAATAATTATTTGATCCCCTGCTGAATTTGTAAATTTTCTCACAAACAAAGAAATAAACAGTCTTCACCCATTATGGTTGTTAATTGTGGTAATAGACATATCAGTCAAAGTGCACATAAAACACCCAAGAAAAAAAGTTGCACATTTAATAAAATAAGTGCCTGGTGGCCATGTGGCTCACATCTGTGTGCAATACATGTACACCGATTACCACTATTCCATTGAAACGCAAGTGGTCTGGGAATCAATTTCATACCTTCCGATCTCATACAACTGTGGGCAAGACTAACGCGCTGTCAAATATATCTGGATTAAGATTGTAATGTGTTACAAAACCAACCTTGGTAAGAAAGTGACAACTATTGTCGTCATTATTTCAGTGGTAGACACAAAATAACTATGAGTTGATCTCAGTCTGGAGCTCCATGCAACATCTTGCCTCGTGGAGTGAGGATAATCATGATAAAGTTAAAGCAGCAGTCTCAAAGTACATGGCAAAAACATTTTAATGATCGGAAGGCAATTGTAGGAAGTGTAGCAAAAACATAAATGAGTAGATATGATGCATATTGCCAACACGATCTGACCATTTTGAATGATCTCTTATGTCAGACTGACTTGCCAACAATGCAGTTTGGTCATAAAACAGTGTCATAAAATTCCATGCGACACATCTCTTAATCACTCCTGGCAAGCCAATATTTGCGCACTGACCTGCTCTAGTATAACGATGAACCGGGAGGCCGGCGGCAGCTGGTGCCGCACCACCGCGTAGACGGGCAACAGTCCAAGAACAGAGATCTGGAGGGTGGCCAGGACCAGAGCTGTGGCCAGAGACAGCCCCGGCTTGGAGGTGCAGCGATGGTACAAAGAGCCCCAAAAGAGCAGAGCGTAGTAGGGAACCAGCAGGGCGTAGACGAACATGAGCACCCACACCCAGGTGACCGTTCCCATCTTACCAAAGGCGTAGAAGAGCAGATCAAACTCCAAGACCAACCTGCCGTTGGGCAACAAAAAGGCATTCAGTGAAGCCAAGCTAAACCAAGACAAGACAAATAAAAAGACAACAAACTAAACCAAACTAAGCTAAAATAGACAAGAATACACTGGCAAACTAAGAACTAAAAAAAAAAAACAAGTTAAAGATAAATTCACCATAAACCAGATAAATCCCTAGATTGCTAGCTAGCTACAATCTACACAGATAGGCAAGACAAGACAAACTAAAGCAAATTAAGCTAAAATAAACCAAGATAAAAGGTGACAAAATAATACAAAGCAAACTCGACTAAAATAAGAAGCCAAGTTAAATAAAGATAAGCTAAACTTGGACAGACAGAACTAAGATAGGTTAACCACAACAAGACAAGATGGCTAGTTAGCTGGCACTTAGATAAAAAGGCAAGACAAACTGCGCTAAGCCAAAGTTAAACTAAGCTAAGCTAAACCAAAACAAACTAAGATAAGATAAAGTTAAAACTAGGACATGATAACTTAACACAAACTAAAATGCACTAGACTAAATAGAAGAGTCCAGACTAAACGTGAATATAAGATAAACCAGCAAAACTAAATAGAACTTAGTAATGTTTGCTTAAGCAGGAAAAGTATTATAACGTGAATTAATTGAAACTGAAATAAAACAAGCTCAAATAAATTAAGCTCAGATGACATCACAGGCTCTGCTAAAACGAGCTAAAATAAAAGCTAAAAGACACTGGACACTTCATGCACAGGAACATCTAAAATACATTTGTTCTATTTCATGCCTGTTTTTTGTTTTCATAATTTACTCCTATACGAAAAGAGCCCTTAATGACACCAATAGTAAGAGCTTAAACATATCGCCTCATAGCAGCAGGCCAGAGGATGCATTTTTTCATCCATCAAGGTCATCTCCCATCTTTTTTTCTCAGCAATTTTCCCACATCACAATCAATAATATCGGGGTGAGTATATAGAACAAGCCCGTAGGCGAGCGAAACCTTCAATCCGCAAACAGAATCCTGATGGCAGACTGTTCTCAGATGAATTGAACTATGTTAAAAAAAAAAAAAAAAATAATTAAAAAAAAGCTAATTTGAGAAAAAAAACGGAATCTTTGGCAGTGTTTTCTCCGGTCACGTACCTGCCCTGATCAATGTAGTCGACAGCCAGCGTGCTGACACAGAAGATGAGCAGCACAGCTACAAACATGTGGTAGATGGTCCTGATGTGGCTGATCTCAAACAGCTCACTGGCGAGGAGGGCAGAAATTTTTTTTTTTCCATTTAGCGATTTTCACATGCCAGTCAGAATCCGAGTTTATATATTTTATGAGTCCGCGAGTGCTATTAAGAAATACTAAATTAAAGTCAACACTTAATTAAAACAAAACTATTTATGACAGTAATTAATTAAAAGTACTTTTTTGTCAAGTTGTGTTTGTGTTTGAATACAGTGGTTCGTTGACTCACAAGTTTAATTCCTTTGGTGACCAAGCTCACACAGTAGCTCAATTTACTTAAATAAAATGTTTTTATAAAGTGTAATAACTGTATGTCTTGGAGTATTTATGTGTGCGATGTGCACCTTTTAGGGGTGTGGCCTAGTGAGTGACATCAGGAGCTGGAGGCAGATTGGCCGGTTAGCCTGCGTGAGCGCAAAAGCAACAACTTGTAAAAATTAAAAAGTTGGGGTAATTATAAGTCAAGGTTCCACTGTATTAATAAAAGCTAAATTAATATTAGAAGAACAGCACAATGATTGGAATGTTGATGGGCTTCGATGTCTGAAGTTCACCTTTATGGTAAAATTAGAAACATGCAAAAATATTTCAGCAAAATCATGCTTACTCCAGCAGTGACACTCGGTCCATAAACACTTTGCCGTCGTCCATCCTGTGAGATGTAAAATTAAAAACACACTCACATGTTTGAAATACGTATGCGATATTACCTTAGCTTAGGTCTAGAACAGTGTTTTCTGACCTTTATTGAACACAGACATGTATTTTAGAAAACAAAATCTCACAGCATACCACCAAACAAAAATCTCAGAAATACTATACACAGTCAACCACCACATACAGTATTTGCGATTCTGCTTTTGTGGCAGGGCGATTCGCTTTTGTGGCAGGGCTCGGCCACTCGGCCCCCACGAATTGTCTGGGGTCACTGTATACTGAAATAATGATGATTTCCACTCAATTTCATCTCAAAATTAATTGCTCAGTGTGAAATCTGGGCCAGTTTATTTGAACAAAAATCTATGGTAGAATGGCAACAGGATAATTGTGCCTTTTTCCACCTAGTGGAAGAGCATTGAATTGTTCTACCTGTCACTACATGTCACTGGCATAGAGAGATAAACAAAGACAGATTGCTTGTAGTAAATATGTAAAAATTATTACCTGGATGAACCAGTTTTCGCCGTCTTCCCATTGACTGATGCATGGACAGGCTCGGTCAGCGCCTTTTCTAGAATATCACTCAACTGATCCTGGACCTGCTGCAGGATCTTCACCTTCACCCTCTGCAGGATACACATATTCATATTTTCAAATACACACCGCGTACTGTGTACAATATAACATGCTGGCTGATGTTTTGAGTTTACCTGCGCATGTTTGTGCCACTGCGCCACATCCTCCATTTTTGCACTGCAATCACTACCTGCTGTAGGAGAGCATATTTGCTTATTATCAACCAGCAAAAAAATAAATTAACATTTAAAAAAAGTTATTTCATCAAGATTATTTGATATGTTTCTATATATTCTTATCATGTACTATCATACCAAGACTGGCCATCCCATCCGGCGTATGAGCTAAGACGCTCCTGTGCCTCACGCCAATAGCATTAGTTGGCTGTCCGGTCGCCATGCTGACTTAACGCCCGGGGTCTTCACCAGTGGATTATGTTCACGTCAAAGTAGAAACAGTACAGTAATTACAGTAGGCACATGTGTCATTGTCGGGACTGTGACTATCAACACAGAGACCATTCAGTGTCCTAACATAAAAAGGTCAAGGGTTGTTGAACTGAGGTAAGCCCTGGTGTTTATGCAGAGATAAAGACTGTTATCAGCAGTTACTCTAGTTTCAGCGAAATAATATTCAACTCACGTTAAAGCGGATGTGTCCGAACCCAAATGATTGCAATTCACTTTATATTGGGAAATTAGTTTTGCTGGTAGAGTATTTATTTTCTTGTATTTTAACGGGGGCATATTATGGAAAAGTGCTTTGTAATAAAATGAAAAATTGTTTAATGGAAATTTATTTATTTGTTATATTTCTTAATTCATTTATTCCATAAAATACTTCAATAAAAAAGATGCTAATTATATCAGGAGCAGCTCGCTTTGTCATAATGTCCTAGCTTTTAATTATTATAAATTAAGTAATAAATTAATAAATACTATGAATTAAGTAAAAAAAAAAAATGTGATCAGCAAAATAAATGAATAGAATTTAAAAAATAAAAACATAAAAACAAACTAAACATTACAAACTTAACATTTAGATTCAAACTGAATCACTGCAAACTAATTAAAACTATGAAAAACAAAAATGAGTTTCAAAAACTTAAGTGAAATAAATAATTACTAGTAATTATAACTATAACTAATAATTAGTAAGATTAATAATAAACAAAAGTTATTTGTCATACAATAAAGTCAAAACAGGTACAGTACAATAAAATAAAAAAATAAATCAAATGAAGTTACATTCAAATCAAATCACTGCAAACTAAAGTCAATAAAAATAGTAACATAAAAACATAACCCTAAAGTAAGCAAAGCAAACAAATGACAGCGTCAATCAAAAGTGAGCATTGTTACATACAGAAATAGACACTTTTTTTAAGTTTTGTGTTTTGTTTTGGATACAGCTCTAAAAATGAGCATTTGTGGCAGCCAAGATACTGTAATAGGAGCTTCTTCTGCAGGCAATGGAAGATTAAATCATGCAGCACAAACATCAGATTAGAATTGAATAGCTGTCAGCGTGCACAATAAGATGTCCTCAACTAAACGGACCTTGTCATATTCAATGGAAATAGTCCCCCCAAAATCTTTTGAATTCGACTAGTGACATTTTATTGTGCCATACACAAAATCAATGGCAATCTCCAGTTTCACAAAATGCTTTTAAAGTGATGAAAGCAGCAGAGGGCTCATCATTTATTTCATGACTTCATACCAGTTTTGTTGTCTATATTAATACATCATCATTTTTACATATATACTCACCTTGTTCTAATCCTGGAAGGTCGTCAGGGTGGGCGACACCTTTTCACCTGGCGTCTCCTGCGGAGAGCTTTGCTGGAGTGTGTCAGACTGGAGCGTATTCAAAGTGGATTTCTCGGCTACGAGTTTGCACTTTGCCCTTCTGGGTCCTGGCCTGGGCTCCGCATTCAGACACACACCCGACCTCCCACGATTACTCCCACATAGGTACTGGTAGCATGACATTAGATTAGACCGGAAGGATGATGTTCTTCTGGCATGGTTAACTTGAATATCAAACTTAGTTTGTTTAGTGATTGATGATGATACGTGTAGCAAATGTGTCATTTTGCCAGAGCTAAAATTATTTTAAAAAAATGTAATAATAAAAAAAGTTTGTGGTAGATATGTATGTTTTTTTTTTTTAGAGCTAACATTATTTAATGCTTTTTAAATACATTAAAAATAAAATCTATACTGAATATGTTGTAGCAAATTCTTGTCAAACTATATATATATATATATATATATATATATATATATATTTAAGTTCTGAGGATGATGATTAATTAATTATCGAATTCATTAATTAATAATTGTAATAATACATTAATTTACTTTAGATAAAACATATTTCCCAGACCTGAAATTTAATGTAATCTTTTTTTCTAAAGATTTTAAATAATAAAAATATATATCTAAAAATTTATGTCAGAGCTAAAATCAGAACTATATATATATATATATATATATATCTAAATATAATAAATTTAATCTAAATTTAAGTCGGTCATTTTGTTAAGCTAAAATTTATTAATGCAAATGTCAGAGACCCAAAAAGTAATATTATTTTTAAATACACACACACACACACACACACACACACACACACACACACTATATATATATATATATATATATATATATATATATAAAATGTAACTAATGCGTAAAATAATTTAAAAATGGGACTGTATCATATAATAATTTTATGGGGATACTCTGGGGATAAGATGTATTTTTTTGGGACAATAAGTAATTCAATGAGTTCCATATAGTATAGGTGTTGACATTTTATCTTGATGTAATTAACACCACTGATTCATGGGTGTGAGTATATCAGCAGCTAATTACAGCCAGCAGCAGCACCCAGCATCAATTAGCTTGCTCTACTTATCGATTTGTTTTTTTTTGCAAGTGTGTGGCTTGTGGCTGGCAAACAGAGCACAATCACATTATATACACTCTCAGTCCTTTTTTTTATTGAAAGGAGATTGAATTGGAGGACAAGTGTGTTTGCCAGCTTCTGCTACAAAGGGAAAGCACCGCATGCACAACATCACACGGGAGATATAAATGCAACAATACACCATGATACAAACATACAATTTGTCACCATTTTTTTGTTTTGTTTGTACTTCTCCAACATTCTTGTCATTCTTCTATTTCTGCATATTTAACGCTACGGTAGAACATCTCAGTGACGCAATATTTTCATATAGATAAACAGAGCAAGAAGACTAAAAACAAATCAATGTCATTTTGCACACTGCACAGTTTACAATCACAGTGCATGTCAGGATGCTTGTTTTGCTATTTATCTTTTTTAAATTATTGATGAGAGGTTATTCCCATTCAACTTGTGGTTTCTATAGGTTGTGTCAACATATTGCAATTGATTAAGCAAAGTTTGCTTGAGTTCACACTGGGGCACTGAAAACTACATTAAACTGAAATTACAAAATATAATAAAGGACAAGTAAGTCCAATAAATAACTAAAACATCCATCCATCTGACTTCAAGCGAGAGGCAGGGTGCACCCTGAACTGGTCGCCAGCCAATCGCAGGGCACGTACTGACAACAAATTCACACTCACATTTACACGTAAGGACAATTTAGAGTCTTCAATGAACCTAACAAGCATGTTTTTGAGATGTGGGAGGAAACCGGAAGTCCGCAGCCCAGATTCAAACCCCCAACCTCAGAACTGTGAGACGGCTGTGCTAACCACAAGCTTAAGGTGCCTGCTGACGTAATACATCAAAATGTAATGAAATTCCAAAGCAATCACAGTATTAAGTAAACCAAATAAGTAAAAATGAAATGAATAAAATAAAGCAACTAAGGAAATAATGATAAAATAAAATTCCACTGGAATCACTGCAGGCTTTTAAAAACTAAAATCAATTAAAAATCACAAATAAAATAAAATAAGTAAAATAAATATGAAACAAATAAAAAATAATTAGATACAATTAAATAAAAATAAAAGAAGCTAACATAAACTAAATAAATGAAATGAAAAATGAAAATAGCATTGAACTAAATTGCTGTAAACAAATTAAAACAGAATTAAAAGAAATCTGAATAAAATAAGCAAAACAAATGCATAGAAAACAAAATGAAAAATCAAGCCACATGAAAAAATAAAATGGGATTAAAACCTAATCACTTAAAACTAAAACCAATTGAAAAAAAAAACAAAAATAAAGCAAAAGTTAAACAAATGCAATTAATAAACACAACTAACTACATACAGTACAAATACTGTAAAATAAAAGGTGCGAAATTGGGGACACAGGAACAAAGTGAGAAAACGAGTCACAGACACATCAGAATAATAACAATAAAGTGCTTCATGCATATGTTAAGCCTCACTAGTCTTGTTTAAAAAGTTAAAAGAGAAAGACAGCTTGCTAAGTATTCACAAGCGCACCTGTTTTACGCACACACGAGCACACAACCCTCGCTTCCTGACTTGTTAATCAGGAAGCGTGACGGACGACAGTAATCAATCAAATCATCAATCACATGTAGCGTGACTCATCCGGGGTGCACTGAACTTGGATTTGAGGTCCAAAGTCAACAGACTGTTGGATGAGGTCATATGTACGAGTGTGCGCGTGTAACCTCAGCGTCATCATCAGCCTAACTAACCATAATAATAATAATTGAAAAATATATTTTTGACGGGATAACTTTGAGTATTTTGCAAAAGAGTAACGCTAAGCCAATGAAAACAAATGTTGCACATTAAACAGCGGCTCATAAATAAAAAGTAGCAAAATAAATAGAGATAATACGTTGTCTCTCAAACTGGAAGTACCGATCATATACTTAAAAATAGTTGCTTCACATCTTTTACCCCGTGCTTTTGCATCATAGCATCACTTTTAAACCCTGACAGACGCCATTCAACTTATACAACTCTAATAATTGCGACACCGAGAACTAGAGTGGGCTAACTCAATTGTTGTCATTTTTCAGGAGTGGTTTCAAATTTTTACGGCTGCAATAAAATCTGAGGGATTTTTATCAGAGTGATTTAAATCATGGCGGCACGGTGGAAGACTGGTTAGAGCGTCTGCCTCACAGTTCTGATGACCGGGGTTCAATCCCCGGCTCTGCCTGTGTGGAGTTTGCATGTTCTCCCCGTGCCTGCGTGGGTTTTCTCCGGGCACTCCGGTTTCCTCCCACATCCCAAAAACATGCATTCATTGGAGACTCTAAATCGCCCGTAGGTGTGACTGTGAGTGTGAATGGTTGTTTGTTTGTATGTGCCCTGTGATTGGCTGGCAACCAGTTCAGGGTACTGTACCCCGCCTCCTGCCCGATGACAGCTGAGATAGGCTCCAGCATGCCCGCGACCCTATTGAGGAGAAGCGGCTCTGAAAATGGATGGATGGATGGATTTAAATCACCACATAAATATGTGATTATGTGGCAATAACTACTTCTTCTGATTACTTGATTTAACATAAATTATAATTTCCCTCAGATTTTAGGTTATCCCAAACATGCGACAAATCTATTCATATTTCATGAAAGACATATGTATATATATATATATGTGTGTGTGTATATGTGTGTGTGTGTAAAGAAAAATAGCATCAGTTTGTGTAAAACCAAAAAGGTATGAGAACATCATGTTGGCGGAGGTGAGTGTTGTGAACCTGGCAGCATTTCAAAATCCTCATTTGGGAATAACCCTGATCCTATTTGATATATTACATACAGTGTATGTATATATTCATTGATCCTCCTGACAAGGTACTATAAACACCAATGTGCGCACACACATACATACACACAGGCACACACATTAGCACACACTCTGCCGGAACTACACTCTAAAACATGCATTCATCCAAGGCTAAAAATAGACCTAACAGATGCATAATTCACTCCTGTCTGAGTAACCAGAATGGCATGGTCCAGTAGTGGAAAAGAAACTACTATATTCTCATATATTTTTATCATTTTGTATATGTTTAAAAATACTCTTTTGATATATTTTTATTTCAGTAGAGATTTGGCTGCAAAGGGGTTGGTGGGGTGTGGGGGGCATACAGTACAGAACAGAACAACACAGTCTGTTGTCAAAAGAAATCACTATAGTAATATCATATTTCCTCATACAGTGGCTGGGATTGGGTGAGGCCTCTATTGTCAAGTGAAATTGGGCGTTTAATACAAAATAAAAATGATTATTATGGAAAAATGGCAAGAAATGAGGCAGACTAAAACAAACTAAGTTGTGTAGCTCCCCGGAACACAACATTGTGGCGCAACCACAAGTCGTATTAACTAAAAATATTATCTCCACATAACAAAACAGCAAGAAATAAGGCAGACTGTGCAGACCTATCAAGTCATCTAGCTTCCCAGAACATAAACATGGACCGACACAACATTGTGGCGTTACCACAAGTCAGAGTCGACTGGACCGACATTCATGGCAAAGTTCCTGTCTCTGCATAATGAACAAGCAAAAACAGCGACAGGTGGGCCAAAAAGAATAAGTTGCATAGCTACCCTGAAAAATAAACATGAACGCACACAACATTGTGAAGGGACCACAAGTTGGTATCCACTGCATTGCTAATCGCCACTAAAGACAGTCTCCACATAAAGAAACAACAACAACAGCTGAGTCAGACAAAGCAGCACTAATGAGGTGCCTAAAAATGGACACAGACAACGTTGTGGAGCGACCGCACATCAGCGTCTACGAGAACATTAAGCGCTCTCTCCACAAAACGTAAGACAGTTAACGTTAAAACAACATCGTTAGTAACGCGCGAGGAATTTACAACACCCGGTAGAACTCCACATTTGAATCCAACTGCGAGACTGTTTATGTGCTTCGGTAAGTGCTGCTGTTTATGTGAGCAACAGAGTTAAAAACGGACTCAATAGTTAACTTTTGAACGTCTTTGTGTAAAAAACAGCGGAAAAGGAAGTTCTTCTATTTGACGAAGTGGAACAACCTACACTGCAAATAATTACGGCATGGATTAGAGTATTAGAGTAAGGGACGGACACTATTTGAGGAAATATGGTAATGATAAAAAAGAAAAAAAAAATAACATTAATAGTAGTTTATGACAAACAGCACCTGCTAGTGGTGACCTCTGGTAATGCACATTTCCATCACACGCAGTCCTTGGACATAACAGAATAGGAGGAAGAAGATGGAGGTGTGTTACAGCAGGTGAGGACGAAGCTACAAAGACGGCTGATCAGCTGCATACAGATTTAGAGAGAGAGATAGAGAGAGAGAGAGAGAGAGAGAGTGAGAAAAGGGAAAAGAGCATACGTGAGAGACATCAGAGCGAAGCAAAAGACAGATGGCAGAGAAGAAGAGACAGCACTAAGTGAGTTCACTTTGCCAGAGGGAACGTGTCAAGCCGTCATTTGCTTTCGCAGGGAAAATGTGGATGTGTGGTTGGAACGTGCACATAGCGCTCCGAGGGGAACACGTGCGGTCTTCGCACAGTGTCAAATGCAGCAGAAAAATGTTAGTCCAAGGACTAACATCTCCAGCAAACGTTTGCCCCAAACTCATGAAATGTTGCTATCCCATGTTATTTTCGAATCGGGGTGGTCTCATTCATGTGGAGCACCGTATAGTTTAATAACGATTTCTGGAGCCAGATGATAAACAAAACAACAAAAACAAAAAACAAATGTGGTTCCAGATCAGGTTATGTTTACTCAAATTCTGTATCCGGCTCTGGATCTGGATTACAAACATGATCATGAATATTTTGTTTACATGCAACCAACTCCAGAATGCAATAAAGTGAAACAACTTGTTCACGTGATATAGTGAAGCAACACACTCGATGGCACTTACATAAAACAAAGCCTCCTCCATTGGCGGGTAGGTAATAAGAAGCATTTGTTGTTATTTGCATGCTTGTAAGCATGTACTGCAAATGACTGGTGGTAATGCAATGCAGCATGAAGAACACAAACACAGCATTGTTTCAGGCCCTCAAGGGAATAGATGTGCTAATGGATTCTGTAGGGCGAAGCTGATTGACGATGTGAGTTGTACATCTCGGCCAAATAAATCGTAAAGACGTTACTGGAGAGCTGAAGCTTTCTTACCTGCTAGCTTTTCTATTAGCTGGCGGTGGCCTCTTGAGTGCAAGCTGTCGAGTTTGCTCGGGTCCCGATTGTCACAGACGTCGCTGGTAGACACGGCGTTGTCGTTCATACACATGCTGGCCCACGAATAACACAATCATCATCATCATTATCATCATCATCATCACCATCACCATCACCATCACCATCACCATCACCATCACCATCACCATCACCATCATCATCATCATCAAGTGATAGAGCTGAAAAGTGAAGCGAGTGAGTGAAGCAGATCTGCTTGTGTTTTACCAGTGATGGTAAAACACAAGCTGCATGCTGGGTAAATGAGCATGATCGATCAATCAATCAATTAATCAATCAATCAATCAACCAATCAGCCTATCTATCTATCTATCTATCTATCTATCTATCTATCTATCTATCTATCTATCTATCTATCTGTCTGTCTATCTATCTATCTATCTATCTATCTATCTATCTATCTATCTATCTATCTATCTATCTATCTATCTATCTATCTATCTATCTATCTATCGTTTTATGTTAGCTTAGCTTATTTGTATTGTCCTTTCATGAGTTGTCTGTAGGTTTGCTTAGCATTGCTCAGCTTAGCTTAGCTCAGTTTGTCTTGATTTTACTTTCGTTTAATCTTTCTCTTAACTTTGTTTGGTCAAGTGTGTCTTGTCTTTTTGTGTCTTGGTTGGCCTATGTTATTTTAGCTTAACTTAGCTTGGTTTGTCTTGTTTAAATTTAGTTTTTCTTTACTTGGTTTCAATTTTTGGGTTAGCTTGACATGTTTTTCTTTGGTTAAACTCAGCCTATCTTAGCTATGAGTCCAACCTATATCTATCTACGTGCTAGTTATTTAGCTAATTAAGGAAATTGTTTTGAGTTGCTTGAGCAATCTAGTTTATGTTTTGTTTGACATTATCTTATCTTGGTTAAATTGAGTTTGTCATCTTTTCATGTCTTACCTTGGTTAGCCTAGCTTAATTTAGCTTAATTTAGATTCGCTACAGTTGACTTGTCTTGATGATGAAGTCTTGCTTTAACAAGAGCAAATACTTTGAGTGAGTTGGAAATAGATTTAATTCAGGCATCAGAAGTTTCAGCAAATGACTAAGAATTTCCAATACGGTATGATGTCATCTTTAAGACTGGGTGCTTGGTCTTACCTGTTGTCAATAATGTCTTTGGTGTTTCCTGTGGATATAAAGAGGCGTGTGAGGGGATGACGCAGGCTCATGCACAGTGAGCAGCAGTGACACATGCATTTAACATCAACTACATTGGCAATGTTATCCTTAGACAATCCCTTGGGGAAATTCAGTTTACTTGAATTTTGGACTCCTTCAATACACTTGAATGAGTGAATTACAGAGCATGCACAAGGGACTGCAACACATCTGTGTTAGGCCCTGAACAGTTTGGAATGTACAAGATAAAACAAAAAGTTACTAAATGTTTGGTCTTCACTCCCATCTACTAAAATGACAACATTCACCCCCACAGTGTCGTGTTTAGCAGAGAGACCTCTGGGAGTAGAAAGAATTGAGTGGCCAGACCTCATCCTAACTGAAAATACCAGAGATCGACTTGGGTCTACTGCTCATGTCAATAACAACCTGGCTGAGGAGTACATGTCATCCCACCATAGTGTGTGAGCAGCATGAGGTATCGGGCTGTTGCGTATGTGTATGATTCTTCTTATTTATTCTTTAAGTGCTACAGTGACCAAAACAATGAAAGTGGTTGACTCGTGCTGACTCATGGTAGACTCGCACAACCACAAAAGCTGACTTGTTATTTGTCATCTGGCTGCAGAGTGGAAGGCCACTCCACAACAGTGTGTGACTAGCAAAACAAGAGGTGTCAGGCTTTTGCGACTCTGTATGATTCTTGTCCTCGTGTTACACAGACCAAAACAACCACAGTGGCTGACTTGCTACGACATCTGGTGAAGGAACGGAAGATCACCCCACAGTAGTGTGTGACCAGCATGAGGTGCCAGGCTATTGTGGGTGTGCATGCATCTTTCTCAAAAAATTAAGGCTCTTTACATGAAAACGTGTGGGATAAGCTTGAACATGTCATTTGTGCAGTAATGAGTGACACAACCACATTGACTGAAGACTCAGGATTGAGATGTGGAATCCCATCCAAAGCAGTGTGTGACCAGCGTAATGCATCAGGCTTTCGTAACTGTGGACGGTTCTTCCTTACACTGCTGAGGCTCTTGCACTGGACACTCGTGGGATCAACTTGGCCGTGATGTTCGTGTTAAAGTGACTGTTTGAAGAGTGGAGGGCCACCCCACAGCAGTGTGTGACCAGGATAGTGACCATAAATGAATAAAGCACTGATAGACAACATACTGTATGTGCGATCATCACTTTGTGGACTCGTTTAGGCAGAATTGTTTTACTGGAGGGGGCAGTTAGCGCCCAGCTAATGTCATGCTCCTTTTTTATTCATTCATATTACTTAATGTGAAAGAACAAGCCCCTTATTGCTTTTCTATTAGAGCCCAGTTTACACAATTATCCTAACTTTTAAAGGCTACTTGTCAATTCCCATGATCACAATGGCATTTTCCTGCTGAGATCACAACCACCACATAATCTACTTTACATAATATTACTTTTTATCAACTAAACACCTGCAGTTCTGGGTAAAAAACAAACAAACAAAAAAAGCACTCCCAAGAAATTATGGCTGCAGTCAGCGGAGAACAATTCAGTCATTTCCGGGTGCCTAACTGGGTGCTTGGATGAAACGTAGCAACTATGTCTGCCTCCTCCTGTGTCCCTGAACTACTCACGAGGGAGAATCGTCACCATTTTAGCTTCTCATAGACTCGAAAAGAAAAAGCACACTTACTGGACAATTCATTAGGTAGACAAGCGCAATCCTATCACATCCCATTTAGCCTTTTCAAAGATAGTAATGCTTTATTTTTGGCAAGATAAAACTTATTTTGACCCTCTCATATAGCTAAATAAGGTGACTGCAATATTATTACATTGTGCAGGTGTACCTAATGTTGTGCCCGATCAGTGGACAGTAATAGACTTTGGCTCATTGTTATTCATGTCCGGAGCCGTCGTAAATTTCGTGGCACTTTGCACAAATGTAACGACTTGGCTATCGTCAGGAAACCTCATGGGTGTCCAGATTGTTACACCATCCAGGCTTTTCCATTTGTAGGGAAACTATATGGCAGATAATGAAGTTCTAAAATCCACCAGGAAAACCTCGTTTCCTGAAATGCACCAAAAGAGCACTGGAGGTACACCACATGCACAGTTTTTACTGCTCTTATTGATGATTCCTCCCCTCCAAAATTTGCGTTGAAATCCGCACTGCAGTAATCCCCGCGGTGCTTCCGTTTTCGGTTCGCTATTTGAAAATGTACCCATAATATTTTGGGGGGGAACCACAAGATGGTGACAAAGCCCTATCTAATATAGTAGTTGGTCTCAAGGAAGTACGTTGACGTGATCTCAAGTGAGAGACAAACTTTGTAAGTCGGGCAAGAGCCAAGTTTTACCTGGGTTGTTAGTAGAAGTTAGGAGAGTCTTAGCTTTGAAATCAAATTATTTGTAATCCATTTATTTTTAAAGGCAATGTTTTAAGATGATCTTAAAGTGATATTAAACTATTTTGGGATCATATTTTGTGGTATATTTACAGTTTAAACATGGGGACATCAATTTGTTGTGGATTTTCGCTATGGGGGATTACTGTGTACTGTTCAACTCTTATGTTTATTATTGAGGATGTACTATGCATTAGTGTAGGACTGCACTGCCTCACACTGAGAGCTGTTTCTTAGTCTTGCTACACAGGAGACGCAAAATCCAGTTGCAGCGTTCCAGCTTTGCTTCTGTTGTTACTGTTACCGAGCAACTGCCATCATTTGCTCAGACGCTGACATGGATTGACACAGCCGGCCTTATCTGTCTCCTCCAGAGGCCATCTACCAGCCTCATATCATGTACGTCATCCATAGAAGGTGCCTGGGTGGCACGCATGCACCACGCTAAAGTATAGACGTTATTCACTATGGCGGCGGGGAAAAAGCAAAAAAAAGGAAGCAAGGTTGGAGAGAAGAACTTCCTGAGTGAGACTCCTTAACCCCGCCGACAGATATGATGACACATCTCATTATCATAACAGGCTCTGTGAGGCTGGAGCTCACCGTTTTCTGAATCGAGCATCTCGGCGGTGTCGGCTTGACTCGGCAGAGGCCTACAAACAACGGGGAGAGAGGCTCAAATAAGCAATCAGAACGTCTTAGGTTTTGATTTGTGAATCAGCAGAGCAAAAGATACCAGGGGTGTAACGGTAGGCCAAAAATCACGCTTCACATTCAGGGAAGAAAATGCAAAAACATAAAACTGCTGCGCTTTTGTGTAAACAGGAACACATTTAATGACATTCAAAATGAAACTGCCAACTGCAAGTAGTAAATTCTCAAATAAACAAAATAACAAATACAATAAAATAAATATATACTAATAGATACAGTGCATCCATAAAGAATTCACAGCACTTTACTTTTTCTAAGTTGTTATATTAAAAGTGTTATTCCAAAATGGAGTCAATTCATTCATAAAATAAAAACTAGGAAATCATGTGCCTAAGTATTCAGAGGCTTTGCTCAATATTATTTTGATGCAGCTTTGTTTTTGAAGCTCATGCCACAAGATTGGCACACCTACCGTAGCTTTGGGCGGTTTTGCCCGTTGCGCTTGCCAGCACCTCTCAAGTTCCAGCCGGCTGGAAGGGGAGCGTCTGTGCATGTGATTGCTTCGTTTTTTGTGTTTTTATTTTTAATAAATTGGAAATAATCTATCCATCCATCCATTTTCTGAGCCGCTTCTCCTCACTAGGGTCGCGGGCGTGCTGGAGCCTATCCCAGCTGTCATCGGGCAGGAGGCGGGGTACACCCTGAACTGGTTGCCAGCCAATCGCAGGGCACATACAAACAAACAACCATTTAGACTCACAATCACACCTATGGGCAATTTAGAGTCTCCAATTAATGCATGTTTTTGGGATGTGGGAGGAAACCGGAGTGCCCGGAGAAAACCCACGCAGGCACGGGGAGAACATGCAAACTCCATACAGGCGGGGGCGGGGATTGAACCCGGGGCCTCAGAACTGTGAGGCTGACGCTCTAACCAGTCGGCCACCGTGCCGCCGAAATAATCTATAAATGAATAAATAAATGTGTTCACTTTGTCATTTTGGGATGAATTCCATCCATATTGGGATAAGGCTGTAACATAAAATATGAAAAGGTAAAGCGCTTTCTGGATGCATTGTAACATCTTAAATCTTTGTGCAACATGTGGTTTGTTTTCTTATGAGGAAATGAATGAATGTAGTTCATGTTCAAGTTCAAGTTCAACTGTAACAGTTTAAACTGCTATAAAACCACTTAACGCATTTGTTATTGCTTTGGCTCCATTTGAAGAGCCTGTGATAGGCTTTTTAGAGGCTGCTGGAAGTTACTTGAGCACCATGTTGCACTGATTTTCACGTTCGTGTGATGCCCTTTCAAATGAGTGAACAATTTTGACGTACTGCCCAAATCCACCAGCCAGAGGCTGAGCGTGAGGCAGTTACACCTCCAGTCCCTTACCTAATACATTCCGAGTGGGAACTTTCAAATTTCCACACCGAAATCACATGTACCGTTACACCCCTACTAAACACAACATGCTCGCCAATAGCGACTCACATGTTCTGAGCATTGTTTTGGTGGTCCAAGCATCCAACGGGTCGGTTCTGGTTAGTTTCGGGGGCAGTGCGACCGCTCTCCGGTGCCGGAGTGGCAGCTTGTGGAGCTGGCGGGTCACCGCGGGGTGAATCGTCACTCACTGAAACAGGGTGCTCGCTGAGGCCTCGGGTGAAGAGGGTGTGCGTGGGTGAGGCGTGGCCAGGACGCACAGGCTTAGCTGTTAAAGATGAGAAATGTTCTGATGTAAAGTCTCAAAAAAAACACAATCACCATTAATCTAATAAACACACCAGTGGCGGTTCTAGACCAATTTTAGTGGCGGGGGGGGTGCAGCCTGGGGCCCATTGTCCTCTCATAGGGGCAGTTGTTTACACCTCTCCAAGGACTGCAGTGGTGAACCAGGCCAAAACAACTAGGGAGCTATATTTTTCATTTTTGGGGCTGGCTTGAACCAAACCTCCATCTCACCTCAAATAAATACAGTAATCTCCCACATATTTGCAGTTAACTATACATGAATTAACGTATTGTGTTTTTTTAAAACTCTTTCTAAAATAATTTAAGATGCTGCCAAAACCCCGTCTAAATAGGAAAGTAGTATAGTAAACCCCTATTTTTGACAAGGAGGATACATTCCAGACCCACCTGCAATAGGTGTTTTTCTGTTTTACCCTTACACTTGAAACACAAACTCAAACTTATTTAAACACATTGTACACATTTTTGAACATGAAAAAAAATTCTACACATAAAATGTATAGAAAATACTGTACGTATCGCAGGGTCTACGTGTTAGATATGTGCCTTTAAAAGGCGGGGCCTAACAGGGTGGCGTGTGACGTCGGCGAGTGCCTGGGCGAAAGCTGTGGTCGACAGCAGCTCCTGCGTGAATGAGCTTGTTGTGTTTATGTGTTAACTCTTCTGAAAAGCTGCTGAAAAGTGCACCGGCGACTGCGGCTCTCCTTTCCCGCATGTGAGGGCATTACAGCAAGTCAGTATATTGTAAAAACGGTAGTTTTAAAAATCTGAAAAATGCAAAATAGTGGGGGAACACAGTACCGTTGTAAACCCCTTGTATTTGAGGAAATATAATAGCTATACAAAAAGAATAGTCAACTTTAAAAAAAAATTATTAATAATTGTGCCGACAGTCGTCTTAAACGTGATGTCTCCAAGTTTAAAATCAACAGGATTCTTGCTTTGACGTGGAAAAATAATTTTTATTCATTGTTTGTCACATTGTCAGACCGTTGGTGCTTTGTCAGAAATAAAATACGGTGATGGATAGGATCTTAAAATAAACAACAACACTGGAGTCCATCCCTGAGCGGGGATGAAAAAAAAAAAAAGCAATTTAGAGTTCTTCCCTCGCAAATCTTATTGAAATTCATAACAAGAAGATTTGATTAATACGAGTTCATGCGAGACGGAATAACCAGGATCAGAGCGTGACACGCACACGCGCACACGAACGCAACAGGAACATGTGGGGCTTTCTCACGGTGCAATTCGAGAGCAATTATCCGGTGTGAAGGTGATGAAACGCAGACTGCAGGCATCTCATGTGAAAAGTTAATAATGACATTTCCTCACTTAGGTTCTATTGAACCTACACAGCATTTAGATGAAGCTCTTTGCATCCATTTTTTTTGTCACTTGTGTGTGCCTTGACATCTTCCTATAATGTAGCTCAGTTCACATCCTGAAATGCAAAGCGGCGACGTACAGTACCTATATGTGCGGCGTGAGGACGTCGGAAGGGATTCCTGGTCCTCATCATGACGTCCTTGATGCGCTCCAGTTCCTGCTGGTACCGCTGTCGGTCCTTCATGGCGCCTTCTTTGGCCTCCTTCAGGGCGCCCTCCAGCGCCTTGACTCGCTCTGCGGTGGACCGAAGACGCTTCTCCAGCTTCGGGAGCTCGCAGCGGAGGTCTGCATTGTCGCGGACCAACTACGACACACAAACAACAAAACCAACTCGTAAAATCATCATGGATTACAGTAATTGCTCTCTCTTTTTTCAATTTGTTAAGATTTTTACAGGAAATACTGTTGTGCATGTGCACGGACCATGGTAGAAAAAAGGTTGATGTATTTGCTGTCTGTGTGATTTATTAGTTGAAAGAGAAAATGGAGATTGAACAGTTCCGGTATATAAATATATGTATTTGGTAAACTCCCTTTTCATACAGTATTGAACCACTGTGCAGTACATGTGTGCTGTATTGTGGGTCTGGATACTAGTGTGAAGCTCATTTGCAGCTTTGGTGTAACTGCAGTGCAGAGACCGCCGTGCTTCGTCCTGGAGTTTGTTGATTTATGACCAGTGAGTTTGTGCTCAATTCCTACAGCATCAGCAGGAGGCAAGCCACAGTAGGATTAGATCACTGCAGCAGTCATTAACAACAACTCTGGGCGGAGGTCCACTACATTTGTTTGCGTCAGACACAGCGGAAGTCGTACAAATGCGAATTTGACCAACACTTTCAGGGGGAAAAAACAAATCTTGCGATTGCTTTTTCTTTGGCTTTCTTTTTTTTTTTTTTGAAAAGAAGAAATAGTCTCAACAAGGGAGGTTACACCATTTCCTATCAAAGTTAAAGTAGTCTCACTAAAAGTCTGCTGGGATTGACAGCGGCGGCACGGTGGCCGACTGGTTAGAGCGTCAGCCTCACAGTTCTGAGTACCCGGGTTTAATCCCCGCCCCCGCCTGTGTGGAGTTTGCATGTTCTCCCAGTGCCTGCATGGGTTTTCTCCGGGCACTCCGGTTTCCTCCCACATCCCAAAAACATGCATTAATTGGAGACTCTAAATCGCCCGTAGGTGTGACTGTGAGTGCGAATGGTTGTTTGTTTCTATGTGCCCTGCGATTGGCTGGCAACCAGTTCAGGATGTATCCCGCCTCCTGCCCGATGACAGCTGGGATAGGCTCCAGCACGCCCGTGACCCGAGTGAGGAGAAGCGGCTCAGAAAATGGATGGATGGATGGATGGATGGAATTGACAGCAGTTCACCCGCGACCCTAATGAGGATAAGCGCTCTAGAAAATGGCTGGATGGACGATTGATATTGACCTTCAGCAAAGTTGACTGAGGTCTGACCATGGAACAGATTATTTCCATTAATTCCTATGGAAGAAAAACAGTTTGTGTGCATGAGGCTGAATTCATGTGCGTTCACTAAAATCTAATAATCTATTTTCCGCATTGTCGCTTGGTTTCCCTGAAGGCACCTTGCTGCTCCAACGCTTGCCGCTGCTCTTTTTTTTGTCTTTTTTTTTTTTTAAAAAAGAATTTATTAATTATTTATTTTCCCAAGGAGACGCTCAAGTGAAGTCTCCGCGCTCGGCTGATTGATGATCCTGAGAGGCGCTTGCACCCAAAGGAGAACGACAACAACGCATGCGGCGCATCGTGCTTACTTTGAATTTATTTGCCTGGTTTTTTTTTTTCTTGCTTTCCAAAGGAGTTGTTGCAAGCTTCAGAGCAATACATACAGTGCAATATGTTCTCATTTTTAACAGTGCAGAGGACAGCTCATGACTTTGTTATTTTGTCTCTTTCGCCGTGAAATGTTGCTGGACATGTGCCGGTTGGGATCACCTGCTTGTGGACCTTTGTCAGCTGGTCAAGATTGTTCTCCAGAAAGGAAATTTTTTGCTTCTGGGTGATGTATCCGCCGCTGCCGTCACGCTCCATATCTGCACTCTGGCAAAACAGCAACATGTGGCTTTAAATACATGCCGGGCCAGGTACATACTTTACAATTGTTTCATTTGAATACATTTACTCATATTTATTACAAATACATTTATTAAACATAGTTTAATTGGGGTTTTGTACCAGGGTTCGGGTTTCAAAATAGGGTTTCTAACCTAAGTTAGGGTTTGCAGTTAGGGTTTCAAATCATGGTTTCAAGACAGATTTAAGGTTTTATGCAAGGGATTCAAAGGTTTACAACGATGTTTTCAAGTCCAGATGTAAATTTGTGTGCGTGTTGACAGGGCGAGGACCCTGAAAGTGGTGGTGAGCTTGCTCCTTGCTTCCTTCCTTCCTTCCTTCCTTCCTTCCTTCCCATGTTCCTGAAACCTTACTGCCTTTCTTCCTTCATCATTCCTTCTTTCTTTCAACCTTTCTGTCTTTCTTCCTTTATTCCATCCTTCTTTCCATCCATTCTACCTTACCTCCTTCTTTCCTTCATCCACCCTTCCTTCCGTCAGCCTCCCTAAATTCTTCCTTCCTCCTTTTCCCCTTCATTCCTTTGTCCTTCCTTCAATTCTGCCTTGATTCTTTCGTCTTTCCATCCTTTGTTTGTGCCTTTGTCCTTCCTTCCCTCCTTGCTACCTTGCTTCTCTCCATACCATCCTTGTTTTTCTTTCCATCTTATCTTCCTCCCTTTTTTCTTTCATCATCTATCCTTTCATAATCCCTTCTACCTCAAATCCTTCCATTGTTCCAAAGTGATACATGAAAGCGCCTGACCTGTAAAAGATGAACTCTACAAGTGTATTTTGCTTTTTATTTGGCTTTTTGTGTTGTTGCCTTTTGTAACCATAAAACAGTACATTGAAGTTACTGTGTCACAGGAACGCTTCTCAGTACAACATGAGCAATACACTTAATCAAATAGGATTTGTGTGACTTACCTTTCTCACGCGAGTGGTGAGGTCTTGGACAAAAAACCTGCGTAGGTTGTGGAGGCTGTGCAGCTCGCGGGCCTCCAACAGGAGCAGGAATGAAGCGCAATTATCAGCTTGCAGGGCCAATCCGCAACATCAGAAGTCATACGAGTAGAGAGACTTACCACCGTCTCTTCCAGGCCCTTTAGGTCCTGCTTGGACTGCTCGTGTCTCTCGTGGAGAAATCTAAAAGTTACCAGGAAGATGGAGAATTCAAAAGTGTGCTGCACATGTCTGGAGAATTCATACTTTTTTTTTTTTTTTCAAGAAAAGAAAAAATCTGCCATGTGATGCAATATGCTGCAAAGGTCAGGGCAGAGCCTATTTGGCAGCTGACAAACGGAAGGAGAAAAATCCTAGACTTCACAGAGATGTAATAGTTAAACTAAACCACCGATTGCATCATTGTGTCTGGAACACCAGCCATTTTATTAGGTACACAAGGCATGTCCAATACAAGGCCCGTATCAAATGAACAGCTATACTGGATGGATGGATGGATGGATGGATGGATGGATGGATGGATGGATGGATGGATGGATAGATAGATAGATAGATAGATGGATAGATAGATAGATAGATAGATAGATAGAGAGAGAGAGAGAGATAGATAGATAGATAGATAGATAGATAGATAGATAGATAGATAGATAGATAGATAGATAGATAGATAGATAGATAGATAGACAGACAGACAGACATTTTTGTCGTCAGTCAGTATCTCCGCCCCTATTTGTCATGGTAACGAAAGCCGAACCCGGCATTGACCCCACAATTTGAGCAGTGGCTCATTTGCATAAGAGAGTCCTCCCACTTCAAAAAAAGGCCAATTTCAGTAAGGCAGAAAAAGAACAGGGAGAAAGAGTAATAATATGTCAAAGTGAGCCAAGACCTGCTGTTGGAAACGGTATAAAGCCATTTATAATGGTTATTAATGTTTTACAACATTATAAACATCATTATTCAGCTACTTGCCAAGAGTACGCTTAGTGTAAAGTGATGTTTTTACGTTTTATTCTTTAGCTACATGAGGGTTTTTTTTTTTTTTACCACTGTTAACTACAGCCACTGCAATAATTAAAACTGCGAGCAGCAATGAATGGGCCCTTGCGCACCCTTTGTCATGGCGAATCCTCAAAATGCTCATTAAACCTTGACTCAAAGCTCCGCCCACATCTGAAAGTGCAAACAAAAAGAGTGGCAATTCAGCATTGCACAACTGTCTAGGATTTCTGCTTCTGAATGGAGCTCACTGGAGACCAAAATGGCTGCTACAAACCAAAATGACCGACTTCTTGTTCAATTTCGGGCCTGGGTCCTTGAGACGTTTTCATGTGCACTGTCATGATAGACATGTCCACCAAATTACGTGTAGATCGGAGAAAATATCCGCCATTTAATGACCTAACAAACCTAATGATTGTCAGTAGGTTGCCCACCCCACGACTATTGCGAAAATGACAGAAGTCAGGATGAGAAAACAAAGGGGATCAAGATGGGGGATATGAAACAAAAGAACCAGGTGGCCCGCAGTCTTTCCGGCATGGGCGAGTGTTTGAACGCTGGCCAAAAAAAGAAAGCGGAGACTCACGTCAGCTCCTCCAGCTGTCTGCTCTTTTGACGCTCTCGTCCGCGGAGACGCTCGTAGTCGTTGTGCAGTTGCTCCAGCTCCAGCTCCTGCTTCTGGTTCCAGCTGAAAGGATGCACACGCACACACAATGCGGACGTTTTATATCACTTCATACCATTAATATACGTACTCTTGTCATACTACTTCTCAATATGTAGTCTGTATGCAGAGTTGTAAGCGACATGTCTGGTTTAGGGGCCTCATTTAATTTTGTGCAATTTTCTGCTCCTGTTAGGTTTCTTTCATATTGTGGTTTGAAAATACACTTTGCAAATGTAATTATGTGTGTTTCAGTTTCAAAAGATCAAACGTGTTTTCAAAGGCTATTTTTTTTGGGGGGGGGAAGATTAAATTAAAAGACATCAAAGGCAGTTTTTTAAAGAATAAAATAAATGAAATAATAGTGCTGGATTGAATGCAAAAAAAATATATTTGAGAAATTAAAACAAATTCTTTTAGACACATTATGTTTTAAAATTATTAAAAATGAAAATGAAATAATATATAATAATAATAACACAATTAAAAAATAACATAAAATATAATATTAATAATTGTTAAATGATTAATTATTGAATTCTATGCATTTAATCAAAGGATATTTAAAGAATATTTTTAAAACAGAAAATTACCTTAAATTCAATTCAATTGAAGTAAAGTTTTTTAAAAATACATTAAAATAGATTATTACATTAATCCTTATTACATGCATTTGTATTGTAAAAATCTGAAATAAAATTAAGGGCAACTTTGTAAAAACATAACCAAATAAATTCCAATTCAAAGGCTATTTTTGAAACGGTTTGATTTACAAATGTGTGTCATTTAATGGAAAAATGTGAGTCCAAGGGTGAGACTAGTTGAGATTGTCATTGTCCCTTGAGGGCCACAAATGAATTCCTCCTGTGACCCCTTTTACCAACAGTAATTACTTGATTAATGAATTTATAGTTAAAGATGACTTCTCCTTCCATTAGCAGTTCTCCTACTTCCCTCTCGATCATGCGAGGGCGACGAATGTCACGATTGAGCCACTGACTGGGTTAAGTCGTTGACGATCCCCTGCTGCTCATTGATTTTGTCGCGCAGGTGGCCGAGCTGCTCGCTGTGCGCCGCGCGGTGCGACTCCATCTGCTGCTCCAGAAGCCTCTGAGGGAGGAGGAGGAAGACCCGCCATTGTCAGGTAAAAGTGGGCAGCACACAACTTGGTGGACAAAAGTATTGGGATACCTGGCCCAACATTAGCGCAAGGTGATGGGCCTGATAGCGCAACAATTTTAAATGTTAAACTCTAAATATTTACGACGGCAAATCTTTATGTGTCAATAAACACAAAGAATGCATGCTTTACAAATGAAAGGGAATGATACCCAATTAAGAAGCGACTTCAGGCAACTAATTCTTCTTCTACTGTCATGCTTTGTTACCCGAGGCACCATGCTGCCTCTCATAGGTCATTCTCGGTACTACGATGGACATACAATTTGGGGGCGGAGAGTCGCGATTGTCGGTGGAAATATCGTAGCGTGGTTTACTTTGTTGGTGATCTCGAATACGCCATACACTATAAGAGCAGTACGGGCTGACTTAACCGTTTTTTCCTTAATCATGTGTGGGGCCGTAAACGTTTTAAAAATCGGTTAAGACGTAAAAAATCGGCATGCATTTATCTGCCCGTGCCTTGTACACAATGTTGAACAAACAGAGAATCAGTTGAAACCAGCGAATCTGACACGTGGAATACAAGCAAAGCCGATGCAGTTGTAGTAAAGCAAAGCGCACACACATTTATACACTGGCAGTCTGCAGTTAGCTGATAGCGATGTGAAAAATGGCCGCCGCATGAGGTTACTTTCTCTTGTTGTTGTCATGGTTACCTGGATGTCACAGCATCCCTGGACAGAGTCATTCTCCCCGCTGGCTAACTGTGACACGGTCTCTGTAAGACACACACACACACACACACACATACGGGCACACAAACATACACATCGACACACACACACACACACACACACACACACACACACACACATACAATAACATGATTGGATTTTCTGGTTGTTGACATGGCTCCCGGCTTTAGGTATGTATCCCCTCCCCTTCCCGGCGTGCAGCGTTATCTTCACGTTTCTCGGAGAAATTCCAGAATTATTTTTTTTCGCGTATGTGGCAATACCACAGGAACACACGCATGCACACACACGCTCACTAACGCAACACAAAGCTGACTATTGCTAGAGGAGGTTGAATCAAGCTGACTGACAACCGTTCACACTCACAATCACAACTACTCGTCCATGTATGCATTTATCTAACGTGCAGTTCAAGAAAAAGTAGGTGAACCCTTTGGAATGACCTTAATTTCTGAATAAATTGATCATAAAGTGTGGTCTGACTGTCTCAAATCAGTTGGGATGGGCTCCAGCTCACCCGTGACCCTAATGAAGTTAAGCGCTATAGAAAATGGAAGAATGTTGTTGCGTCGACATTCGTATGAAGCACTTGTCGATGCATTGACTCCAGTTAGTAGTGGAGTAGCCACGTACCATATTGATTTAGCTGCTCCGCATTGACTAATCCACCAGTTGAGGTTCTGTGAACGAGGCCCTCATGAAGCAGACTCGCATTGCCTCAACCTGTTCAGCTTTTCTTTTCTTTTTCTTTCTTTCCTGTCACTATTCTCTTCATTTTCTTGACTTTTGTTGCCTTCTATATTTTATTTTGTCTGCTTGACAACAGCATGTATCTAATTGACTAGGAAGGATGTCGCACGTTGTACTATTCTCTGCTAGAAACCTGGCTGGATTAGATTTGCTCTCAGCGCTGGTTTAACAAACCTTAAATCTGCTCTTCTACTTGACAGAGATATCGATGAGACCCTCGTCCTCTATGGAGTGTAAATTCGTGTTTGATTGCTGCTCTGTCGTTTCTTATCCGTCAAGCTGAGATGCGTAAGCACAGTTATGGGAAATGTAAACGTTGATACACCCTCGGGTTTAATTGCATTTGCTTTTCAGGGACTAATGAGTCGCTGTGTTGTGCTTTAAAAGTCACTTTTTATACTCACTGGCATTCTGTACGAGGTGCTCCATCTATTGAGCGCCAATGAAAAACATCTGGCTTTTAGTATACAATAATAAGCCCCAGTTTAGCTTTCGTTGGTTCAACATTATTTTTATTATTGTGATTGTGTTTTTTGCAGTGGTGGAGAATTGAGTGAACCTTACTGAGATCGGTTTCTGATATTTTTGACACGTATATTCCTTATATAGGCAGTGCGGTTGTTGTTAGGTTCATTGAAGACTAAATTGTCCATAGGTGTGAATGTGCGTGTGAATGCTTGTTTGTCAGTATTTCCCCTGCGATTGACTGGCAAATAATCTGTAGTGGACCCAACTTCTCTCTCCAAAGTTTAGCTGGGATAGACTTCATCTCACCTGCAACCTTAATGAGGACAAGTGCTTTAGAAAAATAGATGGATGGATATGTATTTTACCGCTAAATAGCCAATGAGGAAATTACTCAATAAAAACTGAGCTCTATTATCTTTATAAAGGGAATTTTTGAGAAACATGTACTGTATTGGGTTTTACTACATGTCCAGAAGTGGTACAATTTGGAGTGAAACCAACATTTTCTCCATGAAAAATATACTTCAAAAGTTAAACAAAACTTGGGAGTTCAACCACAATCATCATCATGATCATCAGAGATCCAAAAACATTTACAAGATTAACTCTCCACAAAGCAGAAAATGGAAATTACCGCGACATGATGGATCTGGCTGCTCAGTATAAATATGAGCGGCGCAATTAACAAAATACCACAAGGGGTCATTCATTCCAGCAGTAGCTATAAATGCCACTAGTCGACAGGATCACGTCGCCCCACCATTTTGTGGATGTCGGGCGTCTTCAAAAGCTGAGACGTTCTATTCGATGACATCGCAGGACCAACATTCGTCTTCGTTAAGCGTAATACGACAATTTGCTGTACCTCGAGCTTGGACCTGGGCCAGCTCCTCCGCCAGGGAGTCGTAGCTTTCCTCCAGCTGCCTCCTCTTGCGCTCCACATCCTGAGCGTACTCGGTCAGCGAGCGGATCTTGGCCTCGTGCTGCGAAGTAACGGAAACGAGCGCTTTGAGACGCCAACCCCCCCGGACAACAGGGGAACCCTCGCGTGCTTGACAGCCATGTTGTAGCAACTGCTAATATTTACGGCGGCGAGGAGGGGAAAGGATTTAGGTAAGATTTAGATTCAACTAACCACTCATTTAAAGAGATAAATGAATAAAACAAAAATAATACAAATAAATAAATACATTTCCACTCACCAATTTTGGGGAATAAATTGGCTACATTATTGCAAGATTAAGGACAGACAGATTAAAGAACAGACGTTTCCCTCCCCTGCACTATACAGCGCTCAGTGCTTTAATGTGCACTATTTTCCATTTTGAACAGGAACGAGGTGTAAATGTGTCCAATAAATTCTGATTCTGATTTACTCAACCGCAGAGAGTACGAAACATCTGTTTGTAGTAAGAATGCATCTGGGGTGAAGTGTCCAAATAATTAAGGGGATATTGTACCTGGCAATGAGTGGAAACCTTTAGAGTGGAGGCCGCTATGAGTGTAGATTGCAACTTGCCAATGGACTCCTATTTCTGACCGTGACTATCTGGATTAACACAAACCTTTTCCACTGATGAAGACACTTGTTCCTGTCACAACGCAAAGAGTGTGTTACGCCTCCGCTGTCAATCATCGCCGGAGAACGTTTCCCATGTATTAGCCACTTTGCAGAATTATTTTGGCTCGGCGTCAGGCGGACGCCGCTTGCTTACACTCAGCCCGACGGAGCGACGATTTATGCTCGACACATGCTTGTGATGTAAAATGGTGATGTTCGGCCATTCTCCTGAGAGGCGCACTGACCAATTCATATGGAAACTGATAGCCGCGCATGTTTGCTAACTTTCCTGGCCGTGGCATCGATTGCTGATGCCCAGGGCGGGCCAAACATTTGCGTGCCCCCCCACCCCATCACCCCTCACCTCTAACCATAACCCAGCAGTTGTATGTTAAACTATAATAAAAGGCTTATTGCACAAAATCGAAATGAACAGAATTGGTCATTAGAAAAATCATTTAAAAAAAAACATTATGTAGTGGCTACTCCATCAGTATGTAGAAGCTCTTTAACCCAAAAGACACTTTTAATGCTAAATTATAATTGTTATGTAAAATGGCTAATAGGAAAGTCGCAATTGGTATTTTTACAGGTTGGGAAGCAATGACATATACGATAGCGTCCCACATATTTGCTGTTAGGCATTTCCGCATTCACATATTCACATTTTTTATTTATTTATGCTTTTTAATTCCTCTGAAAATGTTCACCATTTTCACCATTTTTGTGTTGGCAAAGCGATAAAATGATTACTTCTGGTGGAATCTTGGTGTTGTTTGCCCATTTGTGACGTCACGCCAGTTTGTGCTAGCGTGTCAATTAGGCTAATATGCGAGCTAATACTTGTTTGTGTTGAATAATTTAACTACTGAATACAGTTGTTTATGTAACATGGGTTCATAATTATGTACATGCTAGAAGCCTGATGTCGTAATGCAATTGCAAGTAGACAAATGAAGTTTTGCGGTACGCTGCTTTGCGGCGACATTTACTCGCAGCCCACCTGTGCGACGAGGAGGTGGCAGGAGGACAGCTGCTTGCCCGTCTCCTCCATCTTACGCTGGCACTCGGCCTGAAGGCTGCCCAAGTGGCGGCAACGCTTCGCCATGGACTTCACCTCCGACTTGATCTTGCTGATGTAGAGGCGGGCGAGCGTGAACTCCTCCTCGATGACGTCCGTGATCTCCGTGGACTGCGCACACAAGCAAAGGCGACTGAGTGAGTGAGAGCAAAGTCGGGATTTTTCACGGGCAGTCTGAAATACACCGCAGAGGAAGAACAAAAAGAAATTTACACACGACAGCAAAGAAATTACGGAAAAATGATAGCCTGCGCTCAGCTTTTATATTGAGTTTAATCATTGTAGCCTGAAAACAAAGACAAGCACCTTGGCTTCAGTTCAAACTCAAATTATTTTTAAATACTATGGGACAAAAGTTGGCGGGGGATTGACGTTGGCATGTGTGACATTTCCAATTATATGAGTCAAAGTTCTACGATTATTGTTCCCTATCTAAGCTAAAGCCACGCTGATCTTAATTTAGCCATTAGGCCAGTGATTCTCAAATTGTGGTACTAGCACCACTAGTGCTACACAAAATGAAGCACTACCTCAGTACAGTTCAATTGTATTTCACTTTTTAGTAGAATAAATTTGCATCATTTTTTTTTCTTAAACTGTGTGTTTGTCTTTAACTTTTATGTGCAGTAAATTTTAATTGAATCATTATTTGAGTACAGTTTCCCCCCCCCCCCCCCCCCCCCCCCTTCTATATTTAAAGCAGTTCTTAATGTTCAAAGTGTGCATAATGTGCATATGCATGCGCATAATTTTTATAGCTAGGACCTTTTACAGAATTGAAGTCACTAAAGTGTTTCACTGTTAACACACGCAAACACACACATACACACTCACACAAATATGCTGCAGTGTAAAAACATATCATAGAATGTTAGCCTATTTCCGTATTTTTTTGTCTGTATTTTTGTCCTGCCTATTATTTTTGTGTGTTTTAAGCACGACAATAAAATATCCTGTCAATATTATAAATCCAATATAAAGACATTTTAGTGCAGACAAAATGACATTCATTTTGTCATTCAAATAATATTGAACTTATTTTCCTAATTTCCATTGCTACAATTATGAGTTCCATCTGTGCACATACTGTATTGTGAGAGTATGTTGCAATGTTGTTCACATGCTGGGAAAAGGAAGTACAGTATGGTAAATAATTAAACGTGTGCATCTTTGATACAACTGCTTGACGTGCATGAGGCTGATGAATATTTGAAAATATGAAATATTTTTGAGAATTTTAAATGCGTGTGTGTGTGTGTGTTTGCCTTTCATCCTTCCATGCACGTGCACGTCCAGTCTCACCAGTTTGACGTCCCGGTTGCCCACGATGGCGCCGAACTCGCTCAGGTCCCTCATCAGCCCGTTGAGGACCTCGGCGATGCGCTTCCTCTGGTGGCGGCTCGCCTCCTGGATGTGGGAAAGCTCCGCCTCCAACGCCACCAGGCGAGTCTGCGGGGGACAAAGTACAGTGGGGTGAGAAGTATCAACAAGACTCAAGACAAATATAGATATACATTTTACAATAATAATACGTAGAAAATTCCCTTGGAAATTTGGAATGAGCCTGCCGGACTGTTGTAAATTCAAAAGCTGCATTTGTGAAGGCTTTATGGAGAGTTGGGCATTTAACCTTTGTTCTCAGTGAAAAGTCATTCAATCCATATCTGCCTCACATTTCTGAGGACCGGGGTTCAATCCCCGGCCCCACCTGTGTGGAGTTTGCATATTCTCCCCGTGCCTGGGTGTGGTTTCTCCGGGCACTCGGGTTTCCTCCCACAACTCAAAAACATGCATGCTCGGTTGACTGGAGACTCTAAATTGCCCCGAGGTGTGAATGTGAGTGCGAATGGTTGTTTGATTCTATGTGCCCTGCGATTGGCTGGCAACCGGTTCAGGGTGTACCCCGCCTCCTGCCCAAAGATAGCTGGGATAGGCTCCAGCAGCCCGCGACCCTAGTGAGGATAAAGCGGTAAAGAAAATGGATGGATGGATGGATAACCCAAAATTCCTTGATGGACAAGGTATTTATTCATTCATCTAATACAATTATTTCATTTTTTAATAAAAGCATTCATTAAATTCTTATGTTTATTGTTACAGAATTATTTATTTTTTCATACAAGGGTTCATGACGTTATTATGTTTATATTTACAGAATTATTTCATTTTTCACATGTATTTTTAATATCAAATTTTAATCATCATACTCTTGATACCTCAAGAGGAAATCAGAAATAATAATCATGTAACTATTTTATTTATAATTATTTAATGGGATAACAGAAAACACTCTCTGAATGTTCTGAACTCCTGCTTCTATGCCAGTGTCCTTCTGAGCAGAGTAATGCCCCAGCTGACGTCTTGTCATTTGCGTCTTCAGACAGCAAACTATTAGCATGTGCATCAACAGCGCCTCTGCAGGTCGCAGCCTAGTAGTGCAGTCCCATTTAGCCTCAATCACTTCATTATGATCCAGTAATCAATTGCACACAAGCAATTAATTGATTGTTATGGCCAGACAGTCCTTGAATTGGATCCCACAACTTGTGTAGGTCTTAACTTTTAATAAACGTCCGCCCATTCACCATTTTCTTGGCGAGCTCCTCAGCCAGCAGCTTGTTCTGCACGCTCTTCTCCTCCACCTCCAGGCTCTTCTGGTCGTAGTTGACCGCCAGCTCCTCCAGGGCTTGGAGCACCTCCTTCGCCTCCGCCTTGGAGCACTCGTTTTCCGTCTGCAGCCGGCCCAACTCTGACTGCACCCTCTCGCCGTCGCCCCTGGAGGACGCCAGGAACTGGGTGACACACGCACGCCACAGTAAGACAACCATTTTAAAAAGGACAAAATGCACACAGTTAACAAATATTCGAATGTCCCGGTTCAGTCTCACGGTATCGACAAATTTTAAATTGTGCATATCTAATGTTATATACCTGATTTTTCACTTCAGCGCGGAATTTTGCGGTGATCATTTTTTCCATACGGACTAATGTTACTGTAGCCTCGTGTAGCGATAAACGCGAACCAGAAGGAAATAGTGGGTAAAAAATAGTGAACGGTAGAAATTTGAGATCATTTCACACTTAAAAAAAAAGAAAACAAAGTGCAACGACTGGAAAGCACAACTAGCTTACAAAATGTCTATGGTAAAGTAAACATTGCTAGCTAATTTAAATATACAGTAGCCTACCACAGGTAGTTATAGTAATTGTAATCCCTCCACAGGTGGTCAAGGATAGATACAGCTTGTGATGCATTTAAATTACTTTATTGAACAAACGATTTTTTTTTTTTTAAACTGACGCTAACCAAGTTAGCCACTTAGCAGCTAGTCGGTAACTTGAACCCACTCTTTACTTGCATTCGCCGACTCCAATGACACTCAATCGGCCAGAACTCGCCTTCAAAGTCACACATCAGGGTGGGGAACACAAGCAAGTTGATTTCTTTACATTCTCTTTTATTATGTTTTATTATGTTTTTATTAAAACTGGTACCGGAATAATCCGACGAATCACACTTTTGAATTTTGATTGATGGGGATTAATCACAGGCACCAAGGATACCACACATAGTACCACATTTTGTGTTGAGATGGTATTTTAAATATGTACTTTGATCAAAAGAGAGTGCCGCGCTGCATTACTGTATATGTAAATTACCTTTGGTCTTTTAAAGCAAAATATGTCGCCGCGCACACCAGTCGGAGTCTCCTCACTTTGCACTACCGTAAGCATTGACCTGATCACTGACCCAAGAGCAACTTGCACCGCATTAGATATCCATCCGTGGTTAAGGTAAAGGAGTGTGTGTGGGCAAAATAAATTGTGCGATTAATCTGCGTTAATACATGATTAATGCGACCATTTTTTTGTGTGATTAATCCTGAGTTAATGCTTTAACATTGACAACCCTAGTTTTTATACTTTACAGTGCTATTTTCTTTTCTTTATTAAACATCCTCTTTTGATGGAATTTCAATTTCAACAGGGAAAATGTATTTATATGGAGTTCAGAGCTCAGTGAGCTCGTGATGTTTATCAATCAGTACACAATGAGACAGATTGTCTATAAATGAAGACAGTTCAGCAATGTTGCTGCCCTCCAGTAAAGACGGCTTCAAGAGTCCAGCACAGAAAGCCATATTGAGCGCAATAATGCTACCAGATAGGTCGGGAAAAACATTGTTTTTCACAGGCTTAATTATCATTTGATACAGCGCTTGGATTAGATAGTGCAGACGTTGTTGCTTAAAGACATTTATAGCACGTTGTTAGGCTCTGCTACGTTGAAACTTAAAGCCCTTTGTTCTTCACAAGGCATACTTGCGAACATTAATGATGCTTAATTAGAGGGTTTATCACGTATCTGGCAAACTATGGCGAGACTTATTTGCAAACGCTATTGCACAAAACAGCCATTTAACAGTCCGCAAACAGACATTTAGTGTTGTTCGCTTGCAGCCATGCAGAAAGTCCATTGAATGAATGCATAAGACTACTGTATGTGTTTCTCTTCCCGGGAAGTCATTTACGGCTTGTTTGCACGGCCAAACGGATGTAAATGGAAGTTAATGTGGGCGGTTAGTCAACCTAGGCAGGGAGGAGTTGAGAGCTTGCGATATTGTGTGGCATACTGTTTACGCTGCAGTGCTCATCAAAGCTGCTCAAAGTGAAGCACTGCCATTTTAAAGCCACGAGACGCTCGATGTTCTTTTAATGCAATTGAAAAAGAAAGTGTTGTGCGTCTCCCATTTGAAAGCATAAGTTTGTTGAGGATAATTCGGGTGAAATTTCAAGATGAACCCAAAATACACTATTTACAACCTTTGTAGATGAACTTAATTTGACCTTGTCTAAGCTTGTCTAAGCTTTTGAATGTCAAACTCTTCAGTGTTTCAGGCCTACAACTTGCTGTTCTCTAACAAGAAGCTGAAAGGCAAAAAAAAAAAATATGATTGATCCATGAATTGAGCAATAATGTAGGATGTCCAATTCTATGCCTTTCTGTGACTCCTACCAGTCTCTCAGTATCTCTGCTGATGACACTCTGTGGCATGTTATTAAGACAAAAAATTCAAATTGCTTCAAATTTTGTTGTGGGGGGGGGGAGCAAAATACATCTCCAATAAGCCTTCACGGGAACATTTATTCAAACTTCTGACAGAAGTGAGTGTTTTTTTTTTGTTTTACCTCCTCTTGCTTCAGCATCTCCTCCTTCAGTTTCTCCACCATCTGACTTTGGTAGTCAATCTCAGCATCCTTCAGCGGGAGAATACATACAGTACATATTATTTTACACTGTTATGTATAAGCAATGCACACTGCGCTGCTCTACAGTGGAAAAGAGATATTTGCAACGCAGCTACAGGAACTTTGAAAATAAAAAACGATTGAGAACAACACTCACTGTACAATTAGATGCAACTGCGCGATCTAATAAATTATATAATTACAAGATAATAATGGTGAGCTTTTTATTGACAGACAGATTATTATTAATGTTAGAATAGGTTGATTCATACTGACCGCTACTGTAGGATCGCTGTATGACGCACATGCGCTAATTTTGTTTTTAATCAATGTCAAATCCTGTTTTTCACTTTTACTTTCTTCACTGATGATGTAAATTTTTAGAGAATGTAACATGGCTGTAAAATGATTTCCTGTACATAAAGTAAGAGGGGCAGATATGAGCAATTCCAACTACAATATAATACAATAATACTAAGGGTTAAATATAAAATACTGAAAGGGTTAAATATAAAACACTAAATGAATATTGTGGTTATAATTACATATATTTAAAGGAAAAAAATATATTTTAATAAAATCATAAAATACAAATATTTTCAAATATACTTGTTATAAATAAACATTTATGTAACTAGATTTAATCTCATAATTAATCTAATCTCTTAATCTCATCATCAATTATTAATCAATTATTGGTTATCAAGTAGGATCCCGTTTAAGCCTTTTCACACTGCACTCAGAAACGCACAACGTGGCGTCAACAAACCCATTCATTGTGTATGTGCTGAGTAGGCGGGACCACAGAATACGACGCGATGGGTTTGCCGCTGATGTCAGAAAGAGCATCCGATAGGAGAGGGGCCGGCGGAGTGATTTCTGAGTGCTATTTTGGCAGACTTGTACCGTAAACGGCTTGGGGGAAATGGAGGAAATCATAATAAATGCGGTGTAACACGATCCCAAGCTTTGGGAAAATAGAAAAATGATATACCGAGACGTCTCTGCAGGAGGCTTTCAAACAGCTCCCTTTCTCAGTGTGAAATACACCTCAAAGAGCTTTTTGTGGAAATTTTTTGTGGACCTTTCACACTGCGCAGGTGTGCGGATGTACCTAATGAACTGGCTGGTAAGTGTGTGTCATATTTTTTTAATCCTCTTTTGCATGTTATATAAATATAAAAAATGGGTATTACTACATTATGCATACACATGAATGAATGTAAAAGCTTTACAGGTTCTAAATGTTACGCTTAATACCCACTATATTCCCCTTACTCCTTTCAATTCCTCCGGTACATTAGTCGACATGCGTGTGACGCTGAATTGATTAACATGAATAATACAGATGCACTATTCATATGTGCGTACCATGAGAGTCATTACTGCATAATTGAACTCCCTGCAATGCATTTGTCACCTTGTCATCCAGCTGCTTGTAGAGCTTCCGGATCTCGTCCTCGTACTTGTGACGCTCCTCATTGGAGATGTGCACCACGATGGAGGAGGTCAGGGAGCACGGGCTGCATATGTCCAGCTCCTCGCAGTCGGGCGGCGGGACCATCTTGTCCTCTGACCCTCCTCTAACCTCACCTGTCGGGATAATAGAAGAAGGAAATCTTTTTTAGTCTGTGGGGAAATTCGGGTTTTACTGCAGCAAAGTGGACAGTAGCAGTACACAAGAGTAATCACATTAAATAATCCAAATACATCCCTAAATATCTATGCACATATTTACAACATCAAGGAGTGAGCAGCGGTGTATGTGCCAACTGTACATGAATCAACAATACTAGTGCCCATTAGGGAGAGAGAATGGCAAACTCTGCCAGTGGGTGAAAAGCAGCAAAGTGATGACATCAGAGCAATTGGAATGGATGCAAAGTACGGGGAAGTATGAGCGTCTTCTTCAGTGTCAACTCGGTTTTGAGTTTTAGCAAATTTCCTATGTTATCTCTACGCGTTTGCATGCCTACCGGATGTTAACATTCCTGCTTACACTAAACGCTGCAAGCATAGAGTCCATTGAACAAATGTCAAAATGTTGGTTTTAAATGTTAAAATATTAAAGTAGCAATTAATTACTTATATAAATAATTCAAACATGTATATTTCAAGTGTGTTTACTGTAATTTAATTAATGTATAATTAATAATTAATTACTGTTTTTATTACTCGTATATTTTGTAAAATTAAGAATTTAAATCATACGAATATCATTAACAAATTACATTTTACTTTAGGTTTAAGTTTATTAAAAAATAATATATATATTTTTTTATATTTAGGTTAGAATTAGCTGGTCTAATATTTGTGGAAAATACATATTTTAATGTCAATTTTCTAAGTATTTTTGTGAGAATGATTAATAGTTTGAAGAACATATATTTCAGTTGAAAATAAAACGTGAAATCAGTTATATAATATTGCTATGAAAAATATTTCCGTTTACATATTGTATTTAATATTACAATTAGTTACATAAATACTATCTGGAAAATGTTAGAATGCAGTTTTGTTTTTGTATTAGTTTTTCAGGTTTCTGAGGGAAAATATTGAAATTAACATTTTTGGAATTTTAGTCATACTTTCTTATGTATTTGTTATATAATTATTTTGGGGGGAATCCCTTTAAATGTAAAATATTTTTGTTGGAAGTAGAGATATTGAATATTCAGGAAAAAATAAAATGTCCTTTTTAAAATGTAAAACAAATATTTTAGTGAGAATTAGTTGTATAAATATTTTGAAACAGACATGTATTTGGACTGGGGGCGGGGGGGGGGGGGGTACAGCCCACTTTGTTCTCTGACTTTGCATTCAGTCAACAATCAACTGTTCAGCAATCACACAATTAGCCCTAGTGTCACCTTTGTGTTGTCTTCTTGGGAAACGACTATCACAGAGCGTATTGCCACTAAGAGTCTCTAATGGGTTCCTTTTGTACACTTCACAATTGTATATCCTTGCCTTTTCTCTTTCATTGTTGCTATTGTATATCCTTGCCTCCTTTTAGGCGGTGCGTTGCTGTGGCCTCCTTCTTTCGAGGCACACGAGTTGACTGATGTCCGTTTGGACGATCGATGCGGGCGTCGCCGCGTGAGAAGTGTTCAAAGAATCAATAGGGATGACAATACACCTCAGCTGACACCCGTCGCCGACCGGCTCCTTCGGCCCGCCAGAAGGTGTGATCATCAATAAAGAGGCGACACGTCGACAGCTGACTGTTTTGGAGCAACGCGCTCGAGGATGGAGGTCAAAAGCAGACATGGATGACGTTTATGTGGGGAGGAGCCAAACACGGTGTCAAAATGATCCATTACAGAAATGAAAAGTCTTCTTATTCTGGAAGGAAACGTGGTGTTCTGTAACATTATTCTAAAGTAACAGTACTCTTACTTAAGTAGAATTTTTGGCTACTCTACCCATATTTGACAAACATTATAGAAAATTGAAGGGTGGATGTTTTCTGGAGAGCACAGGTTTAAAGTTTGAATCTCGGCTCCTCGTGACCACATACCAGTGACAACGGTAACATGCATGAATAATGCAAAAATACTCATGACAATACTGACGCACACGCCAGTGTGGAGTGTCGATGAGGGTGTGCAATTAATTTGGTGTTGATTATTTTTCATTGCCGCTGATGAAGAGACTCCAATGATGCGATGTGTGCAGCAGCTCAAGTCGAGAAAGAAGGCACGGGGTCGATTGAACAACCTGGATGTCGAGCCGACGTAGCGACCACTAAAGGCTTCCACACTGCCATTGATTTTAAGTCAAAGGTGTGTGCGCCAGGGTGTAAATAAAAAACAAAATGCGTGCGTGGGCGCGCGTGTGTTGATAGGCCGTGGGGGCAATGTAACGTATGGCTTTTCTGTCGCGGCCGTGAAGCTTTACAGCTCTGTGAAGTACAAACACATATCATTAAGTAGCCGTAATAATGCAGCTTTGCAAGCCAGGAAAGGGCTCACTCCTGCTCGAGATGGTAAAACATCACAAGCACGCTATAATTAAAAGAGTCCGCAGTACAGCACTTGATGATGCTGGATAGATAGTTGTTTTCTTGTTGTTTTTTTTTTATGACAGTCTTTATATGCAGTGCTGAACAAATTTACCAGACCACCTGTCGTAAAAGAAAACATCGAGAAGCATAAAAGCGCTTCAATGTGTCCTCTTCAATTTCACGAATTAAAGTGATGCCTTGAGATTTGAGTTTACAGAAATGAATGGAAACGCCGTTAATCCGTTCCAGCCTCCCCCTCAAAACGAAATTGTAATTTATGTTCATTTTTAATTACAAAAATAAATGTACATACTGGGATTTAATTGTGATGTAATGGAGTTGAATAATATTCTTTCTTTCTTGAGTTTTTTTTTTTTTTCATTGAGTACTTATTTACTCTTAAGTAATTATTTGGAGGGCTACTTTTGTTTTTTTTTTTTACTTTTACTTGTGTCATATTTTCCAAAGTAACAGTACTCCCACTTGAGTACAATTTTTGGCTAACCGACCCACCTCGGGATATCAGGGACACGAGATTTCAAACGTTTGCCTTGCAGGAGAAATATGGTGCTTTTTGTGTGATGTGAGTGCAGTATTACCATTTCTCCAGCAGCTCAGCTCAGCCTCGAGTCTGCGCATGGTCTCCTTTAGCGACCTGTTCTTCTGCTTCTCCTTCTCGTACTTCCTCTTCCACTGCTCGGCGGTGAGCTCAAGGTTCACTGTCACCGTGTTTCGGATGGTCTTTGCCCTAATTGGATAGATGGATAGTGTGGGGGGGGGGAGAAAGAAAAAAAGAAGAAATCAGGGAGAAAAAGGAGAAACGGGATGGCGAAAGTGGAAGATCAGATGAGAACAGACGAGCGAGGATATTCCAGCTTGAGCCGTTCAATTAAAATGAGCTTGCATGGCATTAATTAGCATGCAAATTGGCTTTCTGCCCAACACCGTGTTTGACGGTGCATGTCGGGAAGAGGGAGTGCAGACGGAGAGAGAACCCAAAAAAAAAAAAAAAAAAAAAAGAAGTTGGCTGTTAGAATGTTTAACAGACCAAGCTCAACATTCTCTCATTAATAGACAACTAGTTTATAATGGGGAAAGTAGGAGACACTTGCAGTGGATTCACTAAAGGGAAATAATTATGGAATACATACTGTATTGACTTTTTAGCAATAGTATACAAATAGTGTGAAATTAAACAACCAATTTTTTTTTAAATGTGTCTGCAAACTAGCTGTTTTTAATTTTGACAGATTGTGATGTAATAGTGGGGCTAATTCAGATTGAACTGCCCATGACTTGACAACTGGACTGGGTGAATATTCGGCATTTTCAAGCCATGGGGCGGAATCGGTTGCCAAACTCGAACGTTTGGCAAAGTCGTTGACGTGGTTATTTGTGTTCGCCACGCACGGATCGGCAAACAATTGACAAGTGAAATTCGGCATCTTGGTGATGAAGTGCTGCAACCATAAGTGAAAATAGAAATTATGCTTTTACTTTGTCTTCATGGGGGCTCGCTTGGACCCTCAGACTCTGGGTTGATAGAGAAGAAGTCACTCACCTAGTTGAAAACTTTCACCCCACCCCCAGTCGTCATGGTAACAAAAACCCTACTCTGGATTGGCTTGATTTCAACCAGAGTGTTTCTAGTGGAATTCTTTATCTTTGTTCATTTTGACCAAAAAAGGTCACAGAGCATTTATTAAGACAGCTGGGGGAGAAAAATGTCTCCTTTTAGGAAGTCGAAGAGGGGAGGATTCACGTTTTTAAACATTCCGCCCCAAGTAATTAACTGAGCGCCGACCCTTTAAATTAATTATGGAGGTGCAAATGGAGATGACTTGGGATATTGCATGGGTATAATATATAAAAGACTCAACTTGACTTTGACTTGACATTGACAAGTCCCACCTGTTATCGCTGATTAACATTAGAGGCACAAGCTGGGGCCAGAGAGGCCTGACCTTTTAAAAAATGTTTGACAGAACATTTTCCATGTACAGTCGTGCCTTGAGAGACAAGTAGCGGCGGCTATTTCGTTGTTTTAATTTAATACATATAAGTCTCTTTGTTTTATGTTTAGTTTAAGTGTAACCTTCAAAATTACAAAAACCTCTTTAAGATTTGAGACGTAATTATGACTTGCACATATGTGACTTAGTCTGGTTTCTGACCATGGTGAAGGTGAAGACCGGGACCCTTTTTTAACAACCTGGGCCAGGTTTCGATGATCATGAATTCCCCAAAACTTTGGAGGTAATCTCACACGTGCCGCATGTCAAATGGGCGACCGAGCGAGAAGCGGCCGGGCCGTTGCTTGTTGTTTGTTACCTTTGGCCGAACATGAGCGTGGACCTGGTCTCGACGTCGTTGTAGCTGGAGGGGGAGCAGCAGATGAACATGGTGGTGCGACAGTTGCCCCCCAACGAGCCCTGCAAGATGCGCGTCATTTTGCTGTCACGGTACGGCACGTGGGACTTCTGCACAGATGGTAGGGAATGAACGGAGAAGATTCAATGCGGTTTAACAGTAATCTCAGTTACTTACATTTGTCAAAATGACACAATTTTACGATATGTTTCCCACTGAAAAACAAATGAAAATGACATTTTGTCTCAATCTACACGAATGCAATTCTTTGTCAGTGATTCTCAACCGCTGTGCCGTGAGAGCTCATTAGTTGTGCAGTGGGAAATGATCAAATGTCCCTCAGTTGGTGCAAAAATGATCATTTACAGTATTTATGACAAATATTGTGTCTTTGCTTATCTAGCTATACCTGTGATGTATAGTGACAGGCAAAACAAGTAAATGCTCTTCCACTGACAGAATAAGGCACATATTTAACCAGTTTCCATTCATACAACAGGATAATTCATGGCATGCACACATCGAGTAAGCTAATTTGTGAGTAAATTGAGATGAGATCATCATTATTTCCTGATGTGCAGTGAGATTTCTGTGACGTAAAATACGTGCTTCAGCTCACAGGATGTCGAAAAACACAAGTAGTCCAACTACTAGTGGCTTCCAATCGTTTATTTTAGATAAAGTATTTTGCCCACTCGTTGAGGTTACTTTTCCCCATTCGAAGCATGGAGCAACGTTTCATCTTTTATTATTGTATGAAAGGGTTCCTTGCTAGTGAAATGACAACTGTGTGCACGCGTGTGTGTGTGTTTCTTCAATGTCGAACCTCTCCTTTGGAAGAAGTCACAAACATTTAGAAAGCACTGTCTTTTATTAATACTGTATATATTATGTACTGCATATTTAGCCTGAAGTAGTTTTCAAAGATTGACTCATTTCCAAGTGGAAAAAAATATTAACCCGACCGTTATATTGCCTGTCAAACTTGCCGTTTTAAAGTTTCAAAATCAAATAAAACCTTTTTTCAAGTATTCATTAATCACTTTTGTTTCCGCTGCGTACTGCTTTGATTGTGAGTGTGATAAATTCCCAATTTTAACTCGAGCAAAAGTAGCTCAGTTTTCCTTTATTGTGAAAGAATTCTGTTCTCCGGCCGTACCGTTGCTTCGGCCAAAGCCGAGATGACGTTTCCGAGGGCCGACAAAGACTTGTTGATGTTCTTGGCCTCGTCCAGCACGGCTCCCTCGGCGCCCGTCTTACTGACCTGACACAAATACACATATTTGAACGTTAAAGACACACATAAAAGCTGCATTTCAACATATAAGTAGGGAGGCCCTTTTGTTCGTCTTGCTATATTGTTTCATTTGATGGCTTGCGTAGTTTCATATGTATTGCAGACAAAAAGTAATTGTAATCACTAATGAATTAGCGGCACGGTAGACGACTGGTTAGCACATCTGCCTCACACTTCTGAGGACCGGGGTTCAAATCCCGGCCTCGCCTGTGTGGAGTTTGCATGTTCTCACCGTGCCTGCGTGGGTTGTCTCCGGGCACTCCGGTTTCCTCCCACATCTCAAAAACATGCATGGTAGGTTGATTGGAAACTCTAAATTGCCCTTAGGTTGTTTGTTTGTATGTAACCTGCGATTGGCTGGCGACCAGTTCAGGGTGTACCCCGCCTCTCGCCCAAAGATAGCTGGGATAGGCTCCAGCTCGCCCGCGACCCTTGTGAGGATAGAGCGGTACAGAACATGGATGGATGGACTAATGAATTTGGTGCCACAACGACAGTTAATTTTCCAGGAAACCTTTTAATTACAAAGCGTCAAGCAGCTTTTCAGCGTTTCTGCAGGCGATTTTCTTTTTATTTATCTTTAATTGGGAATGAAAAATCTCATTATGCCACACTGGAAACACTTGATGAGAGGCTTCTTATTTTTGTCGGATAACGAGGCAGACCGGCAGCTTCTTGTACGCGCAAGTCCAATTAATGAATATTTACATCTGATGAAAAGAGCCACTTGCTCATTCGAAGGTGCAGCGTCAGTAATTATTTCCTACATAGTGGCTTATTTAGGATTCCTTCACATCTGAATACTTTCTGAGCAGAAAGGAGAATATGTTTTGGGGGGGGGGTCAAAAATCCTATTTCCCCTTGAAAGGAGTAATTTTGCCTCCAACAGAGAAACCGATTGCATTGCTAAAAGACTGAAAATGATATTGCATTACGGGGAGACATCAGCAATCCCCCGCTAAAAATAAGAGCCAGTCAGACCTTGGCGTACGTGTGTGAGCAAAGAGGAAATGTTGTCATTCGTAATCCTTTTGACAGCGCTGCCGCGAAGTGTCGGCTTTTTTCAAGTTGAAGATCAGAAATGTTGTTTATCTGTGTGTTGATGCCAGAACATGCGAAATGAACTCTGGGGCCACAGAGGCAACATCTTGCAAACGATTTGCACTGTGAAAACATGCTTTATTATTTGCACTTATATAGAAAATACAGTAAATAGTAAGCCAGGGGAGCTTTTTTTACTCAACTGCAATGTCTTTTTTGTTCTTTAATAATATTGAGCAATTTACAGTGGGGAAATTATACATTGATTCCCTGCTGAATTTGTCTCACTTTTTTCTCACTTACACATTTTGAGTAGTCATACAGTATGAATGTTAGAAGTCTGGCTTCCACAGATTTATGGATGGTTAAGAGATGTCCACACGTCGTACCTTCTCACTCCCGGCCAGGTCCACCAGGTAGAGTTTTCCGGTGAGCTTCTGCTCCGTCTCCACATTCTCCTGCTTGATGCTGATCAGGAAGATGCTGTGACTGCGCGAACTGTGCTCGTTCATGTCTGAGGAACGACACGAGTCCTCCGTCACGTCATTTCATGGCTTTATTTCAACATTCGGGGGTTCTACTGTATGAAACGGGACAAGTACAACTCACTGGTGACGGCGACGTGGCGGTTGACCTTGCCCTCGTCTATCACGTCCATCACCTCTTCTGGACTGGTGACAAAGCGTTCAGTGCAACCCTTGGGGGAAGATGGACACGCGCAAGTCTGGGTTAATAAGAAAACACACACATGGAAATAGAACATACACGATAAAGAAATTTGAAGAGGGCTTTTTGAAGGCAAATATAGTGGAATATTCTTCAGTATCCAAGCCAGATAGATCTAAACGGAATAGAGTATGCTTACAGTTAATAAACAGGGCGACAATAGTTACAAACTAGCAGCAAGTGAAAACATTTGAAAGCAAACAAGTGTAAATATGGTTAAGTATCAACCTATTAGAGAATATTTTTCACTTACTGAAGACACAAATGAAAGCAGCAAGACCTACAAACAAGCTGCATGTGAAAACCTTTTAAAGGCAAATAAGGATATTCCTCAAAGAGATGGCCGAGTCAGTGGTTTGACCTCATTTTAATGCAGCATACTTTTCACATGAAGTGAAAAGTAAAAGGACTTTTTGAAAGCAAAGAAGTGGAATATTTTTCAATCGCCAAGACAGAGGCCTAATCTTACCCAAATAGAAAATGTTTTACACTCACTAAAGACACAAGCGAAGACAGCAAGCAGCACCAAAAAAGCAGCAAATGATGAATTTTGAAGGCAAATAATTGGACTATTCTTCAATGGCCAAGAAAGTCTGGTCTCAACCTAATAGAGCATTGTTTTCACTCACTTAAGACACAATGGAAGGCAACAATGAAGACTTTTTGAAGGCAAAACAAGGGAACTTTCCTCAATGACCAGGACAGTGGTCTGATCTCAGCCTAATATAGCATGTTTTGCACTCACTGAAGGCACAAGTGAAGGCAATAAGAGGCACAAACAAGCAGCAAAATAAGACTTTTTGAAGGCAAGGATGTGGAATATTCTTTAATGGCAAAATCAGTAGCCCAATTTTAATCAAATAAAGTATGTTTTCATTTATTGAAAACAAAAAAGTGATGGCGGCAAGACCCTCAAAAAAGCAACAACTCAAGACTTTTTGAAGTCAAAGAAGTGGAATATAATCTCAACCTCTTCTCTTCCAAAAGACATGGCAATGTTAGCAACAAACAAGCAATGACTGAAGATGGTTTGAAGGCAAATAAATTAAATATTCTGAAACGGTCAAGTCATTAGCCTAATCTCAACCTCATAGAATATGTTTTTCACTTAAGACACAACTGAAGGAAACAATTGAAGACCTTCTAAAAGGCAAGACAATGGAATATTCTTCAATGGCCAAGTCGGTGACCTGATCCCAACTCAATAGAGTGTGTTTTTCACTCAATCAAGACACACATGAAGGCAGTAAGAGGCAAAAAACTTTTGAATGAAGACTTTTTTAAAGTAAATAAATTTATAAGTCATATGAATATGACTTGCACACTAAAAGTATTGTACACCTGCATTATAAAGAGGGATAAATCAAACCCACATTTGAGCGCGTGGAGGATAACTCACCTTCACATGAGGGACTCTGTATTTGTCTTCGTGCACTGACAGATTGGTTTTGGTCACTGCAGAGAAGTGGGGCGAGAAAGAGCAAGGTCATAGCATTGCGTCGTTCTAGCAGCTCGCTATGCCTTGTGCACAGAGCGGCCAAAATATTAGGTACACCTATACAAGCGCAGTATTAAATGCTTATTGTTTTAACAGAGCAATACGTCTAGTTTTGTGGTTGTAGTTCTCTCTGTGCCGCATCACAGTGAGCCTGAGTCAGAATATGGTCTTGTTAATAAGAGCGTGGCTCTCATTATTAACTTTTCTTTTGTGGGGGTGCAAATCACAAGAGGTTAAGTGGAGTCGCTATGCTCATTTCCACACTTTCCTGGCTCACATTCCTCACTTGTGATTACATTTTCGCAGCACAACGACGCTCGCATCGGCCAGTGTTTGTGTGATGATTGTAAATCCATCATTCTTTTTCTGTGCCTTTTTTAATGTTCCTTATCTGCTCCTCCTCATACAGATTGGGCTTTCTGTCGCTAATCAAAGCCTGTCTGGGCCTGCATCAGACGTAAATAATGTGCAGTGATGGCTTGAATTTTCATCCATCCATCCATTTTTTACAGCGCTTGTCCCGATTAAGATTGTGGGCGAGCTGGAGCCGTTTCCGACCGACTTTTGGCGAGAGAAGTGGGGAACACCCTGGACTAGTTGCCTGTCGATCACCGGGCACATATGGACAAAACAACCTATGCATTCACCATTACAGTCAGTTTAGAATATTCAATGCCAGCGAACCTTTGGCGAGAGAAGCGGGATACACCCTGGCACATTTCAACAACAACAAAAAAACATTCACACTCACATTTGTGTGAATTAGTTTAGAATATTCGATGCCAGCTGACTTTTGGTGAGAGAAACGGGATACAACCTGGCACATTTCAACAAACAAAACAATCACACTCACATTTGTGCGTTCTCCCCATGCTAACATGGGGTTTCTTTGGGTATTCTCACCAAAAACATGCATGGTCAATTCATTGAACACTTTGAGTTGTCCATAAGTGTACATGTAAGTACCCTGCAATTGGTGTCTATGGTGAACCCCGCTTCTCTCGCCAAATAGCAGCTGGAATTGAAGACTATATTGTCGTAATGTCATAATGGTCGTTTTACAAAGATGTGCCCTGTGATGTAGCCCTGCGATTCATTTCGCTTTTCTCACCAAAAGACAACCAGGATAGACTCCAGCTCACCTAAAAACCTCATGAGGATGAGTGGTATAGAAAATGGATGGATGGATGAACCATTATTTGTATCCCGCCTGTACAGTTGATAAAGGGTTTATAATGGAAATGGTTAGGACTTTTAAACAATGATGACAAATGTAATTCCTCTCAATGGTCAAATTTTTAAAAATCAACACACACCATCGAGCAGGTCCCGAATCTTATCCATGTAGATCTCAAAGTAGGATACCTGCAAGTATGACATTAAGGGGGAAAAAAACAAACAAAAACAAAAAAACAGTTGTAAGTGATAATAGAACACTGACGCTGGACTCATCTGTTCTGCCACGGCCTTCTCCTCCAGCGTAACACATACTGGGGGATTAAACACGGTGAATTATTGATGCTTGACCGACTACGCTCCAGCCGGATTATTACATCGCAGGTCCGAGCACATAGTGTACTGTTTGTGTGACAAAGCGTGAACAGTCCCTCAAGTCGAAACCGACCTTGATGTGGAATTCCAGGTTCTCGTCCATGGCGAAAATGTGTTCGAAAATGTCTTCTGCGATCCGGGGGATGATGCCCATCCCCTGAGGGTCATGAAGGTTTCCCTATAAGAGATGAGATGTGAGTGAACAGGAGGTGGAAGGGTGTGGGGGAGTCTTTTGAGTTGCTTCCCGTAGGGACTGGTAAAAAGCGCTTCCCCGCAGAGTGCCGGGGAAAGGTGATGTGATTGAAGCGGCTTTACAGTCAGCTTCAGTCATTAAAAAAAAAAAAAAAAAAGTCCGCTTCTATTTGCCGCCACAAGGGATGTAACGTTTGAATTATTGATGAGCTGCCACTGTACCTCCATAGTGTGAGTCTTTCCCGAGGCCGTCTGGCCGTAAGCGAAGATGGTCCCGTTGTATCCGCCCAATACATCTGAGAGGGAGATCAGAGGCGCGTGAAAGTGGGGAAAGCTTACAACTGAACTGAACTGTGGTGGGAAAAAAAGCAGTCGGACAAATTGGAATTAAAAATGAATGAAATTGAGAATACTTAACACCCTTGTAAAGTGAAAATAAATAACAGAAATTTGACGCAGGACAGAAAAGAGTGTTGTTAACAACCCTGCCAAATTTGAATGATTAAAAATAAAATAACTGCCAAGTGTATAAAATCGAGCTGTCATCTCCGCTCTCAAACGTTGACTTTCTTATGCCTTTCTTACACACAACCTTCGACCGTAGGTGCTTCCTTGCAACACTTATTACAAAAGAAGGACAATTGTCATGCTTATTATCATGCCATTAACATCAGCCATCAGATCAGCAAGCATCACAGTGCATTTCACTTTCTTCTTGGAGACACTTTTTCCCAAGGGAATGACTGCCGCCATGGATGATGTTTTTGAAGCATTGAAAGATTCATTCTAAGACCGTGTTTTGCTTTTTCTTTGGCTTTTCGGTGACAAAGAAGGAGCACCGTCATGGATGATGCCATGCGAGGGACCTCTGATAAGCAAAGCATCAAGCGATTAAGTCGGTGTGGGTTTTGTCACTAGAAAGTGGATTAGTCCAAGACACCAAAATGTAATGAAGTCCTATACAAACCCCACACATTAGAACCTATTCTGATGAGATTGGAATACGATAAATGGGATTTTCTTTCTCATATTGATGCTTAAATCTGGATCAAATACGGATTAAGCCTGGTTTGACATGACACTGCATTTGACCTTGCCTGTGCAAGGTGATGAATATCTTTGACAATGCCTCATAAAAACATTGCATGGTATTTAAAAGTGTTTTCAAACAAGGTCACCCTGCATGTGTACAGCCTTGAAAACCACCCACCCGCCTGTCTAAAAGTTATACACTAGAACCATTAGCAACGCAGTGCTGAGTCTCCCACTGCTCATAATAAATCCCAGGGGTAAAGGCCAAACAAGACTCAAAGAAGTAGAAGAAGAAGAAGCTCATCACCTTGAACTGCACAGTGAACCCACCGAAGACCAATCACATCTTTACCTCAGTAGACATTTTTCTCTTTCATCATTGCTTCCCTTTCATCGTGTATTGGGTCAAAATTCAATAGATCTTCTTACCATCTTCCAGCATCATATTTGAAAAGAACGGGAAGAATAAATATTTATCCATCCATCAATTCATCCATCCATTTTCTTTACCGCTTATCCTCACTAGGTTCTCGGGCTGCTGGAGCCTATGCCAGCTATCTTCGGTACATCCTGAACCGGTCGCCAGTCAATCGCAGGGCACATAGAAACAAACAACCATTCGTACTCACATTCACACCTACGGGCAACTTAGAGTCTTCAATCAACCTACCACGCATGTTTTTGGGATGTGGGAGGAAACCGCAGTGCCCGGAGAAAACCCACGCAGGCACGGGGAGAACATGCAAACTCCACACAAAATTGTACCTATAACTTGCTTGATTGCTACTTGGCAGGTGATGAAGCCCTACAGATAATCGAAAACCTAGAGTCGCTGCAATTACAAATTTAAAAGCTCAGACCACTTCAGGAAAATGTCTGTGGAACATCATTAAGTAAAATATGCATTATAATTGAAAGGAAATGGAGGGGGGAAAAAATATAAAATTGAAATTAAAATTGAAATGAGCGTCTGCCTCACAGTTCTGAGGACCGGGGTTCAATCGCCGGCCCCGCCTGTGTGGAGTTTGCATGTTCTCCCCGTGCCTGCGTGGGTTTTCTCCGGGCACTCTATGTGCCCTGCGATTGGCTGGCAACCAGTTCAGGGTGTACCCCGCCTCCTGCCCGATGACAGCTGGGATAGGCTCCAGCACGCCCGCGACCCTAGTGAGGAGAAGCGGCTCAGACAATGGATGGATGGATAGATGATTCATTAAGTAATTGACTGACAGATTGACTGACAAACAGATGTACAGAAGGACTGACAAAGGGAATCACTGGCTGACTAACTAACTGGTTGACTGACTAACAAACAGACCGATGCACTGACTAACTGACTAATTGACTGGCCAAGTATCTGACTAACTGAGCAGCTTACTTGTAAACCTTCTGACTGGTTGGTTAATTACAACAACTAAATAGCAAACCAACAAACCAACCACCTAACTAACTGACTAGCTAACTGACTGACGACTCACTAAAGTGGAAATTCTATAAACATTCTATAAACAACAAGAAAAAAAAAAATAATAATTGCAAAGATCCTGCCACTCCGGTGGTACAGTGCGCTAAATCCTTTAGCTCACGTTTTCCGACTTTTATGCTCTAGTCGTGTTTGACTTTTCATCTTCCCCGAAACGCCGTAGAATGAATGTAACTTGACAAATCAATCCCTTCCGAGCTGCGTCTGGTTAAATGGAGCGTCCCACTTGATGGGAACGCGGTGCAAAAATGTGAGCCTGAAGGTGGGAAATAAAAGAGAGATGCAGGTTGTTGGGGGAAGGTGACAGATGAAAGACTGTCATGGATAATGGCTGACTGTGATCAACACTGTGTGCTTTTTGAAACGCGTGCGTCACTTGAATTGTTTTAATAAGCTGTTAATTCCCGCACCCAGTGAATGAATTCAGGTACTCGGCATAAGAGGAGACATCTGCCTCGTTCGAGCCACCGTAATGATGTCAGTCTCCCTCATTTAATTGAAAAATTACATTAAATTACAATAAAGTACTACAGTGTTTCACTGCAGTCCTGCAGGCAGTCATGTAATTGAGGAAACACGTGTGTTTGCTCTGCCGACGTCGTTCTCCCCCACATAGTCACTGGAGAGAGGAGCTACAATACAAAAAGAGGAGGTAGAAGGTCACACATAAAAATAACTAGCTAACATACTAACTAACTGACCCACTGACCAAAACTGACCAATTGACTGAGAGCCTGATTCATTGATTAACTGACTGACTGACTAACCCACTAACTCGCTAACAAATAAACTGGCTGACTCATTGAATGACAGATGAACTAACTGGCAAAATAACTAAGTGACTAGCAAACAGAGTGACTAACAAACTGACAGAGTGACTGATGAACAAACTGCCTGATGACTGACTGACTGACTAACAAACTCTGACTGCTTGGCTAACTAATATACTTACTGAGCAACTCACAAACTGACTAAGTAACTAACTGACTAACAAACAAACATATTGACGGAACTAAGTAAAAAAGTGACAGAATGACTGACCATTTAATAAACTCACAATTAACTATCTAACAGACAGACAGATTAGCTAACTAAAAAAGAAAAGAAAAGAAAAAGAAAAAGCAGACTTGACTGACTTACTAAGACTGACCAACTAATAAACTGCGTAAACGGCGTTTCAGGGGCTCACCTTTGACAATGCGCTTGGCACAGGTGTTGTAGACCTGCTCCTGGGTGGCGGTGGTGGCGAACACCTGGTCAAACACGTAGCACCTCCCCTGTAAAAGGCACACAACATTCACGCTTTTTATTTTTTTGCTTTATTTAAAAAGGAACAGGTCATCATCAGCCGTCATCAGCCGTCATCAATAAAAGATGTTTCAATCAAATCTGCCAGCATGTATTGTAAATATTGCCTCTGTGCACTCAGTGCACATGCTTTACGGAAGACTGTGCTTGTGTGTGTGTGTGGTTTTCTTTTAGCGCTGTGAATCGTGAGTCCGCACAGAGCAAGAAGGCACGGAGGTGAAGCCATTAGATACGGCATTCAAGGACTTGTTGAGCCATGAAGCGAGGAGGACAGATAGTGTCGCGAGGAGGGGAAATGCAGGCAGCCAAACAAACGAGATGAACTCCAGAAAACAGCTAAAATGAGTTTCTTTGTCAGTCAAAAGCCACTGAAGCACTCATTCAAAACAGAATACATTCATCTATTCATCCATTTTCTGACAACCAGTGAAGCTTCCCCCCCCCCTCATTTTAGTTACGAAAGAGTCTGAGACAGAAAGGCCCACATGTACAACTGTAATTTCCTTTCGTAAGATCTAAGCAGAGTTGAAGCTACAGTAAGTAATAACTTTTGTTTGATTTACTAACTGGGGGGAGTACCTAAATTATGGATTCCATGACTAATTGATGTGCTGTTTAGTTTGCTAACTAACTACAGTAATTGATTGACTAACTAAGTGAATAGCCAATTGACTGATTAAATATATTACTGATTGTTTAACTCAATCGTTCAACTAAATTAACTAACCAACCAAACGAGTCACTACGTGACCAAGTGACTGACTGACTGATGAACGGACAAAAGGACAATGTCAAATAAACTGACTGCCTGGCTGCCTAACTAATAAACTACCGTAATTGACTAATTTCCAACTTGACTAACTGACTAAATAAATGAATTCATGAATAGGTAATTAAGTGAATGATTGACTGGCTGACTACCTGCCTAACTCGCTGGCTGACTGACTAACCAACCAATTGGTTTACTGCCTAACGAACTAAATGACTAACTGAGTAACCAAACAATTTAAAAGACTGACTACCCAACTGACTAAATGAGTGACTGACTTACTATGTAACATACCAATCAACGAACCAACAACTAATAAACTGACTGACTAACCTAGAAACTGAGTGACTGACTGACTTACTAACAAACTGACTAATTTACTGACTATGTTTGTAAATTACTGCACGACTGACTAGCTAACTAAGAAAGAAACTATAAGAAGGAAAAGGACTGCCATCTTGTTCAGTGGCCGTTAACGAGAGAATGTTCCCCCTTTGTTCATGTAAAACACTTCAATTCCCAGTGTGATCCTATACTTATATAGGCCTTTAAATAATACAAATCTGATGCCACTCATCCAGTGTATATTCATTTAGACAAGTACTGTACATCTTTTTCATTGTTACATAATCTGCCATATATAAAGACCCGTTGAACAGTATGTGCTTTCGATAACGGCCATACAATCCGTGGTGACGCTGTGAGCCACGATTGCATCCTTTGAGTTACAGCGAACACCAGATAATCCCCCGCAGTAATACTACAGAGGAGCCGCGCAGCATGTGGCAACCGGGTCTCAATTGTGAGTCATAATAATCATAGTAATATTGAGCCTTTTCAATCACAAAAAAAGTCTTTATTTATCAATTGTGTCACAAGAGATATTTGTCTTGTTTACAATGAAGGCCTGGCATTGATTCATGGTGAAGTGACAATAATTTTGAGTCAAGTCGGCAAACATTGAATTTAACAACACCCTTTTATCTCATATGTCAACGGGAATGAGCTTTTTCAACATACAGTACATTTTAGCCTTTTTCACTACATACGTCTCACAAAACAGTGAGCACAACAGAATTAACTTTTCTTTAGCTTTTGCCGAAACACTTATTGCAAAACGAAGCAGCGGCATCAACAAGGAGTGTGGAAAAAAAACAAAACAAGAGAATGACACACGAGACATGGAACACAATGGCAAGCTACATGAAAACACGTGATGATGGCATGCGGCGTGATAATACATAGACCTGAAACGTGATAGATGAAACATGGGACCAGGAGACATTAAATATGATCATATGAGACACGATAACACATGAAACATGAGAGATGAAACAGGATGATATGATGACATGAGACAGGACAGAAGTAATAATAAGGTCATATCTATATGTGTTTATCATTGTGGTTGTAGTTTGTAGTGCTACTGCCTAATGGGTTGCGCCCTTATGTAGCTAAATATATTAACCCCAAATATTATAACTGACATTTTAATCTCCCTGGTAACATAATCAGATTATCAAATATGTTCTTGCCTGCCAAGAGAACATGTTTGTCTTGCCACTGAGCGATTTTATAATGACTCTGGCAAATGTTCAGTAAAGGACGCTCTCAATGGTTTTTGTTACTTAATCTTAGCCATCGTCTCTTTTCGAACGTTCCCTGAACCTACGAAGCGCTGTTTGCCGCCCTTTCAATATCGCCCGTCGTTCCCTGAAGAGTCACTTGGCCGCTCCGGCTGCATGATTCTTCTCGGCTTCGAGGGAAGCCTTTTAGAACCACAACGGTAAACATATTGTTAGATAAACGTATCAAAATGGAGTATTTCTATCTTTATACAGGGAGAATCTCTTTGCGTTGCATTGGATTGGGACTAATCTATGAAAAATGATGACAGCAAGCATTAGTGGGTGGGGGGGATTTGTTCCGCTCAGCTGAATGAGTTCGACATAGAGTGGGAGCAGCATAACACAATGACCTCCCACTTTACAGCTGCTGCGTTGCATAAAGGGATTTGATGCTTGTGACAGAGGGAGGAGACGGCGGAAGGGAGGGGACAGCTTTTCCTTACAACAACAACAACAGTTGCAACACTTGCCCAATCCAATGAGAGCCAACGTATTGTATTGTATTGATGTGAATAACTGCATGTTCTGTAAATAAGTGTCTTTTTGATCATTGTGTGCATACAATATATTCTTTACCTCAACGCTGCAAATTGTGAGATGCCTAACTGATTTTCATTGTTCCTGAGACAGTGACAATACAGTTCTATTCTGTTCTATTCTATTCTATCCAAAGCACTCACTTTACAAAATGATAATGCTCAGTTTCGATTGGATACTCGGAAAAATCACATTTATCTATTGTCATTAGATCTACCATCATTTTTTTTTACTATCATTTCTTTACAGCACTTGTCCCCAAACGCTTCATCAACCCATCAAACCATTCATATAGCACTTGTTCTCAGGGTCATGGATGATCGATAACCTATTCCAGTAAAGCTTTGGCAACAAAAGCGCATACCTTGGACTGGTCGCTCGCCAATCGAAGGGCACAGATAGATAAAACGCCATTCGCACTCAATATAAAGTCTTCATTTAACCGAAGAAGCATAAAGTCCTTGAGAAAATTTATGTTGCAACTGTCTCTTGTAAATGTAGCAAAAATGCACTACAACTGGCCGCAATAAGTACCATGTTATTATATTAAAAAACAGAAACTTGGCATTTATATGTAGAGGTTCAGATAAACAGTAAATACAACAATCTGCTGCTGTCTGCCACGAGACAAAGAGGTGTGAGCCTGAGACGGGATGCAGGAAGAGAGAGGACAGAGAGAGAGAGAGAGAGAGAGAGAAGGAAGGAAGGCTAGAGTACAAAAAAATGAGAGAAAAATGAGACATCAAAGATGAAACATGAGACATGATGACATGAAACATGACACATCAGACATAATATAGGATAAAACATGATGAAACAGTAGACGTGATAAGACACGACAAGAGACCATGAGACACAATAAGACATGATGACATGAAAGAAGAAAGAAAAAAAAACAAGAGACGTGACGACGAGCCATAAAACATGAGGCCATGAGACATGAACCATGAGAAATAAACCAGGATCAATAACAAGACACAATGAAACATAAAACATTTTCTGATATGATACATAATAAGATGGCATGAAATATTAGACATAAAACATGAGACAGGATGACATGAGAAAGGAGACATGACACAAGAAACATGGTGACATGATAAATGATAGCATGATAAATGAAACAGACTTGAGACACGAAACGTAAGATGAAGCCATGAAGCGTTAGACATGATAACACATGAAGGCATGAGACAGGACGACATGAAACATAGGAAGAAATTATGTCACGTGACATGATAAGCCATGATGAAATGAGGCGAAATGATGAGACATGACGCACCAAACATGAAACATCAAACTTGACACACGAGACAGTGGAGAAAGTGGTGTCTTACACAAGAAACGGCCGAGGAACTCAGAAACGAATTTAACGTCTAAATATGCCTCTGCATTTAATGAGGATCCCCCTTCCCCTCGACCGAAGGTTTCAGGAAACGCAGCACGCTCGTTTTATCCTTTTTGCATAATCCTGCTGAAAAGTCATTTTCATGTGACGGGAATAATCAATACAATTAAAGAGCATGCGGCTGCCAAAAAAGAAAAAGGGAGCTAATTAGGACTCATCAAGACGAAGAAATGTGTTTAACAAGAGGTGGAGCATAGTACTTGAGCAACTCTTAAATAAGAGTGCTTTTTGGCTGTGATTGAAGGTATTACAGGTACTAATAAATCAGCCAGAATATTGGACCTGTTACAATTACAGTCAGGGAAGCACATTACAGACATAAAAATAAAATAAAAAATGAAACTTGAGACATGAGAGCTGAAACGTGACTGATGAGACAGGGGAATGACACATGAGATATGAAACACAATACATGAGACATGAAACAGGAGACAGTATATAGGAAAAACGAGACAGGAAAAATGAAACTTGAGCCACAAGAAATATGAGACATCCTAAGACAGGAGAAATATGAAACATGAGACTGGAAAGATGAAGCAGGAGATCGGAGACAGGAGACATGAAAAAAATAATAATAAAAGGAAAATATGAGCACAAGACATGAAACACCATAATACATTATGTTTACAGTAAGTATGGCTTGTTACTGTATTGTAAGGCACTACTAATAAATATGTCCCTGTTACACTCTCAGTGAGTTAGAATGCATATTATCGTACGTAAGTAATTTAGCTAATTAAAAATGAAATCATCAGTATCTGTTTACAGATTATTTTCCATCTACGCAGCCACAAAAGGTCACTTGCCAAGAAAGGCCAACGTGTCATTTCAAAAGGGTGACAAATTACCCGAGACTGAAATGCCACTTACAGTAAACACAAACACACACACACACACACAAGAGACACTAATACCTGGTGGATATGGTAATTATTGGTTGGAGCTACAGTAATAAACTCGTTGGGCAAACCTATTGGGACCTCAACTCCTCAGTATGCATCAAAGTGTTCATTCTGATTGCGCTTGAGTTCTTCCTTTGGCTTTTTTTTTTTTTTTTTTTTTGCATGTACTATATTGTATTCTTCTATTCTATGTATTCATTAAGAAGGACTGGCATCAAGCACGGATGGCAGCGAGATGCCAGCATACCCTAGGTGGGAGAAGTAGGATTGTCCCCCAAAAAATTGTAAATAGGATTGAAGACTTAAAATTGTTGAACGTGTGTGTATTAAGGACAAGGTATAGAAAACGGATGAATGGAAAGAAATGCGGTAAGAACCAAATGAAGGTGGACCCAGCGTCCTGGAATGGACCGCTACTTGACTGCGGGAGGAATGTGTCGACACAAAGCGTTCCCTCTTTCCACTTTCCTCAAGACATATTGCAAAATATTTGAAAGGCTGAGCCGTGCGAGATAAAAAGATTAAATCACCCACACAAGCTGAAGCAGACGAGGAGGCCGCCGTTTGTGATCAGTGGCTCGTCTCCTCGTCTTGACCGACTGCTCCTTTGTTTCCGTCAGTGACTGCGCGTGTGTGTGCGCTCTGCTGGGAAGAGTTCATGCTGCACAATGTCCACTGGCTACTATGTATATATATGTATAAAAACTCATCAGGCTTGCAGCCACACCAGGCAACATCATTAGCAGCTCTCCTCGTTGCGACTGCGAGTCAAAGTGGATTAGCAGAAGGTTCAGTTTTGCTTTTTTCTCCCTTATTAAGTCCTCTGAGAGGTCCAGCGAACCAACGTTGACTGGCAAACAGGCTTCAGGGCAGAGTGTGTACTGGTGGTGGTGCATGGTGCTTGATAAAGAAGGAAAATGAACTGCTGTGGATGCCGCTTGGAATCCATGTGTTTGTTATTAGTTATCTGATGAAAGAATGGAAAGAATGGCCTTTTTTCTCAGTGCATAAAATGCCAGAAAATTCACAGATTTTGCCAAGCGCAACATTTATGTATTTTAGGGCTCCTGAACTAGAACTTCCAAAACTCACTCAATGGCGCCCCCTAGAAGGTTAAAATGTATTCCCTCATACCAGTTTCATCGATCAACGTGAAACATAGTGGACATGTCGAGTTTAACAGGACACAAAAAAGTCTGAAGGACCCATGCAAGTTATTGACCAGGAAGTTGGCCATTTTGGTTTGAAGCAGCCAATTTGTGTGAATTCCAGGACTCATACTTTGATGTACTCCTCCAAAGGAAATTGCCCAAATCAGCCACAATCAGAAGCAGGTATAGTGGAGAGTATCGGTTGAACCGATTAGTCGACGTTACTACTCAGCATCGAAGTGTAAAGCCTGAAGTCGGCTAATCGCAATATTGAATGTTTTTGGCATCTCATCTTCCAGTCGGCCAATTTAAGAAGGACGTTCGATCGCACATCTACAGCTGTCGCCGGACTTTAATGCTCTGAGGAGCAGCGAAACGTCCGGCCAACAAGGTGACAGTCTGCATACATCTGCGCGGGTCAGAGAGTACGAAAATAAGCTGGTTGTGGATAAGAATAGAGGTTAGTCTCGCTAGCTTTGACTATTCCGATCACCGCTCGTCTTAAAATATTCGTACCATGGTGACCATGGGACTGGCGGCGATGAAGGAGGACTGCGGCACAAAGTGAAGCTCAATCTTCATTGCCAAAATATTATGTCCAATATTGCGCAGGCAACAATATTCACTCTTAGAGTGAGTTGTATTTAAAAAAAAAAAAAAAAAAATTCCCATTTGTTTCTCTGCCAGTCTGTTGAAATATGTCTTTATGTTAAACCGGTGAGTGGCACAGAAAAGGTTAAGGACCACTGCACTGTGCTGAAGCAATATCAGTGACAGTCATGAATTAATCAACTTCAATTCAACTTTCATCACATTATATTCAACTAAACTACAAAAAATCTCTAGCCGTTCAACCAACACTAGTCAGATGGGCAATGGTAAATTGCAAAGTTTTTTCGCCTAGGCCATTTAATGTGGTGGAGCATGGCGTCACAGTTTGATGATCATGTCGAGGATTTGCAATGGAAAAGGCTGCTCGCAGCTTCAATTTGACTTCTTTTCTCGCATTATTTTTTTCCCCATTGAAAATCTACAACTACCAGAGAAGAAACGAGTTTATCAGGGAGAAAGATGCTGCATAATTCATCGGGGAGGAAATGAAATGTAGGGAGGAAAAGAAGCAAGAATTGTTTCTTATTAACTTTTCACACAATAAAATCAGCTTAATATTAGCCAACATACGGACGGGAGAAGGCGGTGGAAAGAATAATTTGGGGGCATTCAGTTGAGGGTGACGAGACAAGAAAAGGATAAAAAAATTAAAAATAAAAGCTTGGTTCATTTGCCCATCTTTCTATCTTTTAATACACATCATAGCAGAGCTTACTCCCTTCGGTCTCCTCCTTAGCAGGTAGAATTCGTGCTTTGTTGGGTTTAAGTTTGGGGATTGGTGTTGTGTTCTATCTATCTATCTATCTATCTATCTATCTATCTATCTATCTATCTATCTATCTATCTATCTATCTATCTATCTATCTATCTATCTATCTATCTATCTATAAACCAACCATCCATCCATCCATTCATCTCTGACAGTGGTGAAGAGACGCAGAGATGATTAAGACGTCTCATCATGAAACGTGACAACGCTGACGGCTGCAGAGGCTTGCCCGCAATGTCAAATTTGATGGAGCCCTCCAGCATGTACACACACACACACACACACACACAGGAATAGCTAGGGATGCCTATAGAAGCCCTACACAAAGTTTTATTTAACATAGACAGAAATGAGTTGCTCTCTGTGCTGCTCAATCAATTTCATTAGGCCCGCAGAGAGGGAGTCCGTATTGGATGTCGGCACACTGTAAAGCATCCAATATATCGATCGACAAATGGCTCTATGGTATGCTTTAATCTCACGCCGCATATTCAGTGGCTTAATTCAGCCTACGATAAATGATTTTGTTGCCGTACGAGGGAAAGACGCTATTAGACTGTAACCGTGAGGTTGCAATCTGTAAAGCATGCTGCTGAGTGTGTAAAATGAATGTGTAAAGTCAGAAACAAAGTCCTAAGGTAGAATCATCCAGGCCACATTTTTTGGTCGGGCCATAAACGGGATGCACCATTGAGAGGAAAACCTCACATGCAAAAGTGTATATGATTCCCAACCACTGTGTGGCAGCACCTATGTGTGCTCTGAGAGATCATCAGCTGTGCCGCAGGGAATTATCCAATTTACTTAATTGGTCTGGAAATTATACATATAATGTATCATTGTTCATCTATCTATCTATCTATCTATCTATCTATCTATCTATCTATCTATCTATCTATCTATCTATCTATCTATCTATCTATCTATCTATCTATCTATATATCTATATATCTATCTATCTATTGATCTATCTATCTATCTATCTATGCTATCGATGTACAGTGACAGGCAAAACACTTAAAGGCTCTTCCACTAGATGGCAGAAGTTACAATTAACCTCTGTCTCCACTTGTTGCCATTCAGACAACATTACAATAGTTTCATTTTTTCATTTTTCATTTTTAGTGTGGGGACGTCAATTACTCGTGGCTTTTCAGTCCCTATTCCAAGGAAATCACTGGTTTTCGCTATATAAGTTTTAGGACATTTTTATCTGGTGGTGCGCTGTGAGATTTTTCTAATGTAAATGCAAATGTGCCCTGGCTAAATAAAGGTTGGAAAAATTGAAAAACATGGAGTGTGAAACCCATAGTGTAGTGTCGTGTATAGTAGTATAGTACAATTCTTGATCCTTGGGCTGTTCTGTTGTTAAGACACCTGAAAAGTTTTTCAAAATGGTAAATAATGTAATTTAAGAAAAAGTCTCCTTTAAGAAAAGCATCATTCGTCCTCCACAGTTAATTCAATTAGCGCGGCAGCAGTGACTAATGTGGTCGATCAATAATGCAAAAAAGTGCAAACTGCTCTCTGCGAGAATGAAATCGTGTGAGCGTGTGGTCCTGCAATAGTGTCGTTAGCCATCCTCCACCACCAGATGAAGAAGCATGCTTCCTGCCTTCAGAAGGGAGCCCTGCTGATGACCACATCTGGCTAAAGATGAATAATACAAAGACTGATAAATGCTATCGTGAAATAATAAACATGTCACTCATTTCTAGAAGCCTTTTAGGCAGCTACTCGGGGGGGAAATGGCTGGTGGATCACTCTAAGAAATAGCACTGCGAGCTGTAATTCTCAAATTTAGCATTGGGATCATGACTATTCTTTTGTTGTCGTCGTTGAGCCGTGACGTGAGGTAATTTGGATTATAATCGGGCCTCGGGGCAGAAGAAAAACAACACGCACGGCAATGGGAATTAGCATAAAATGGAATTGGTTAAGAAAAATGGAGGGGAACCTTACAGGTGAAGTGGAAGGAACTGCTTCCACTCCTCCGGGTCTTTTTTATTTTATATTGGAGATGTGTCTCCGGGAAAGTTCCTCCTCAACAAATTCATCCAAGCGTGACTTGTGCACTGTGCACTGTGCACTGGGTTTCCTGCAAAATACGCTCAAAAAGATGGAAGCCTTGAATTATTCAAAATCTCTATCCTGTGTTGTCCCCGTAACATTAAGGTTCATCAATCAACGCCTCAGTCAGGAGATCGGGGTCTGACTTTCTGGAACACTTCTGTGTGGATGTTTCCTCCCACATCCCAAGGAGAATTTGAGGTTCAGAGAAGACTTAAGTTGTTCATAGGTGTGAATGTGAGTTTGAATGGTTGTTTGTCTATATGTGCGCTGCGATTGACTGGCAACCAGTCCAGTGTTGATCCCACTTCTCACCCACGACCCTACTGATGACAAGCACTGTAGAAAAGGGATGAATGTACAACGTATAATGTAGAATCTACATTACATATTGTCGATGATGTTAGTGGCTACACTGTGGATGTAGTTATATAAATAGATGGAGACTAAGATAGATAATAATTTCTGCGATTGACTGGCGACTAGTCCAGGGTGGACCCTCGCTTCTGTCGCCAAAAGTCAGCTGGACTGCATCTTCCTGCTAAACTATTGAGGACAAGTTCTATTACAATGGATGGATGTGCCCTGTGATTTTTGGCAACCAGTCTAGTGTTGATCCCGCTTCTCTCACCAAAAGTCAGCTGTGATAGGTTTCATCTCACCCACCACCCTAATGATGATGACCGGTATAGAAAATGGATGGACGGATGGATGGATGATAATAATCCCTGCGATATAATGGTGATAGATCTAGGATGTGCCCCACTTCTCTCGCCAACAGCCAACTGTGATAGGCTCCATCTGACCGGCGACCCAAATTATGACAAGGACTATAACGAATACATTGATGGATAGATAATAACAATAATCCCTGCAATCAGTCTGGGGTGCACCCCGCTTCTCTCGCCAACGCTCAGATGCGATACGCTCCAGCTCACCCGCAAATTTGGTTAAGCATTATGAAAATGGATGGATGGATAGATAATAACAAAATTCCCTGCAATTGACTGACGATGACTATAGGGTGTTCCTCGCTTCTCTCGCCAAAAAATTAGCTGCGATAGGATCCAGTTGATGTGCAAATTTAATGAGGACAAGCAGATTAGACTATGGATGATCATTGATCCTTGAAGTGAGGTCATGTGGATCATAAAAGGCCAAAAACAAGCACGACATCAAACATTAGCATAAAATAAATTAACACAGGAGGTGAAGAGAAAAAAAAGAAAAAAAAAGAAAAAGGCCGCACATTCGCTCTACTTCATGCCAACTGGGTGCCGCAACACATCAGCATCACGCAGCCCGCAGCCTGGAGGGGTGTCGGCTGGGACCACGGATTAAAATAAATATGCGATAAAAGGTTTTCTGGGGCCAGAAACAAGACAGGACAAATGTTAACTAAAAGCTGGGTTAGTGGATTGATTTGGATTGTAAAATAAAAAGAAACACAGGCGGGAATTAAACTGAAAAGCAGCGCGTTCAATACATTGATCTGTGATTAATTAAGGGAGCAGTCGGGCACATAGAGGGCAGCGATGCCCATTTTATCCTGTCCACTTTTGCCTGTTGCCAAGCTAATGTAGCACACATACGCACGCTAAACCATGTGCTTCGCCGCCTCCACGGCACCACAATGCACTAATGGGTGAGAGGATGTTGCCTTCATGCGCCCTCGAGCCCAGAGCCATGCTTGTCATGCCCTCTTCTGCCATGCAGGGAGAGATACGGTCAGGGTACATGTTGCTAAAAGTGGCACAAGCTTATCAAAGCCTGACAAATGTGCAAGTGGAATAACATTAACGGAACGAAAAGGGTTAATATAATACTGTTTATTAAAGGAGCGGGGATGCTGGCAACCTATTTAGACTACGGTGCGTGGGAAGGGATATACAATCTTTAAAAAAATATTTTGATAAAGTAGGTCGGGTTTTTCCTCTACCAACAGAAAAGGTTAATCAGCATTTGTATTTGCGACTTCAAAACAATCGAGCCAATTTTCCGTGCATTGTTCAATTGTGAAATATATAACATTTAATAATAATATAGATATACAATATACAATATTTGATGACCTTTATATAACAGAAAACATCAATTACAGTGGTGCTTCTCCATTGAAATGAATGGAAATGCCATTAATGTGTTCCATCCTCCTCCCAAAAAAATATTGTTGTAACGTGTATTTTAATGAGGAAAAATGGCACTCCATAATATTGTACTTTATAGAAACATGTAGTAATGTCACAATTCAATTAAAAGAATTAAATCCATGTTGTCCCATTCGGTGGTTGTTTTAAATACAATGTAATTTTCTCGTTTTGTTTAGTTTGACCGTAAATTTGAACTGGGAGTGGCTATAAACATCTTGAAGCCTCTTTTTCTTCTTTCTTTTTTTAAATTGTGGTCACTTGTATTTCAAGGCACCGCTGTATTGTTTAGATTATTTATCAATATAATAAATGTATCATTAATAATGCATTTTTATTTATTTAAAAAATAATTTAACGACATTCTTATCTATTTAATACCTCACAAGACCTCAGTTAAGTTGTCATCCATGGAACTTCATCAACAGAATTAACTCTGACCAATGGTTAGCACGTCTGCCTCACATACTTGATGGATAGCAGCGTCCCCTTTGGAAGCGTTAAAGCCCAGTAGAACCTAACTTTCAAAAAATGGCCACTGTGTCATGGCGACACGAGCCCTGGAGTCATTACACTACGAAATACGACCAAAAATATATATCGGTAGAGTACGAGGTGTTATAGACAGCGAAAGTTACGGGCCACAAGTTGGAGGAAGCGGATCAGCCCCGAAGCCAAGCGGCGGCGGTGGCAACCACCAGGAGAAATGAGTTCACGTCTTGACCCGGCACAGCAATCCCATTACAGTGCCCTTATTGGATCGGGTGTGTGCTGCGTAAGGAGAGCATTAGAGCACTTAAGTGTGCTCGGGAGGGGGGGGGGGCTCGGATAATCCATTTGTGATTCTGCTCTTGGTTTGCAGACACCGCAAGGCTGATGCGAGGAGTATGAGATCAGCTGGCGTGATAGTGTATATTTGTGTGCCCAAATAAGTGATCCATATCGTACCGTACCACTTATTTTACATCAACCGCAGTGCCTAAAGTGTGGAGCTAAAAATGCCTCAGTATGTTGAGCCGTCATGTTTCTTTTGACTGTTCTATATTCATGGCCAAGAAGTGTTTTCATCCAAATATTTACAGTAATCATGACTTTATCACTGACCTATGCTAATGCAGTCATAGACTACAGCGGCTTCAATTTATGTACAAATTTAGGTTACAGTGAGCCCCTGCTGTATTCGCATTTTGCTTTTCATGAATTGGCATTTTACTCTGAGGAACCTAACCGCAGCTATTTGATGAAACACTCTCGGTTTGCGGTTCTCTGCGTGTTTTTGTGCTTTTTTAAAATGGCCTAAGATGCCTCAAAATGGTGCCAAAGGTAATTGTTGTCAAGAACGTATGTTGAAGTGATGCATCTCGACTGTTCTTTGTATGTCGGGAAGGAGCAAAGTCTATCTTATAGGTTGTTTGCCAAAAATTGGATTCTTTGCTGCATGTTTTTGCTCTGCATTTGGTCAAATTTAAATGATCTGTAAGCCATTCATTTTTAAAGGTAATGTCGTCAGATGAGTTTTTAATTATATTCAAGTGTCTTAGGATCATAGTTTGTGGTAGATTTACAGTTTAAACTATTAATATACAGTAGTAGGCACTTGTAAAAAAAAACAAAAAAAACATTAGGGATGGTCAACTACTCATGGTTTACTTGAGTTTTTCTTATAGACTATTACTACTCTGTGAAAGAAATCTGATATTTCTGGCCCCATTTTGTGCATCAGAGACACAGGTGTGTGTGTCAGTATGTGTCTGTGAAGTGATTTTGGGGGAAATTGCAAACCCCTCTTTAAGACATTTAGTTAGTGATAGATTATGGCACATTGCCACTTACCTACAAATTCAAATGTCGTTGCTGTCTACAGAGCAAAGAACAGAGCGTGAGCTACACTACATCCATTATGTTCAGCAATTCCTCCAGGCAGGATTACTCTACTCTTTGCAAAAATGTGTATGGAAACAGGAGTTCAGAATATTCCAAGAGAGATTCTCCAACTCCATGATTAATTGATTGCTCATTCACTTTCTCCATCAAGGAAACGTGGTTCGAATCTGCATCCCTATTGGTTGCACAGCGTCACCCCATTTATTTTACAGCCCCAAACCGTACCATAACAAACTGCCCTGGACTGCTTAGTGGAAACTCCAAGCCATGTATAGCTCAGTCAATTAACACCATTACTGAACATACAGCTTTTTAGTCTTGGAAGCACGCTGGGGAATGGCAGCCAAGGAGAGCTAATTCATAGAATTGTAAGTGGCGTGCAGAAAGTAGTGGATCAATAGCTCTTTTGTGCGCACATTTCCAGAGGACCGGTTAACACGGGTTAGTGTATGCAAATTCAGGGCAAACAATTCAGCAGCACCTCGCAATCACTTCACAGTCTCACCTTAAAAGCTCTTTGACAAATTGACAAGCCAGTGATGTTTACAGTCAAACATATATGGTTTAATTTGTCTTAAGTACAGGTCAGACTGGGGCTATTTTGTGGAGAGATTTGATTTATTGGGTGGGGAATGTTGCAGTGGAGTAAAATACATTCTCGAATAACATACATGCAAAAATGAAATTAAATCTCAAATACCCCATAACACTTTATACCTTTGCCCATCCTGGCCCCTCTACTGTGGGGCCAGTGTTGACTACGGCTTTTGTTACCCTGGCAACCGGGTGCGGAGCTTGGGGGTTGCGATGAAGCGAGTATGCTGCTACTAGCGGAAACTGGACACCCGAAAAGACACTTAAAGCGTGGATTGTATTTTCAGTCATTGAGGCAGCACTTTATTACATAGCCGCGGAATGTGATGCATGCAGCCAAAAAACAAACATAATACACTTTGTTGGCATATACTGTATGTGTTTAAAAATAAGTATTGTGTATCCATTGACCCCAAAGCATTATATGACCACATCAAAGGTTAGAATAGCAACACGGCCCACCATTTGGATGAATGGACGTGCCCTCTGATTGAATGGCAACAAGTGTAGGGTGGACCCCACTTCGCTAAGCAAAAGTCACCAGAGGGGAACCAGCTTCTCTCACCAAGAGTCTGCTGGGCTAGGCTTCTGCTCACCTGTGATCCTAATGAGAATACTGGACGTGGTATAGAAAATTGATGGATGGATATTCTTCATGATTGACCAGCAACCGGTCCCGGGTAGACCCCACTTCTCTCGCCTAAAGTCAGCAGAGAAAGGCTCCAGCACACCCGCAACCCAGTGAAGATAGGAAGTGTAGAAAATGGATGGATGGATGTTCCCTGTGATTGAGTGGCAACCCACTTCTATCTGGATCCCACTTCTCTCACCAAGAGTCTGCTGAGCTATGCTCCAGCTCATCAGAGACCCTCCTGAGGAGCAGCAGAAAAGAAAATGGATGGACGTGCCATGTGATTGAATGGCAACTATTTCAGGGTGGACTCCACTTCTTTCCCCAAAACTGTGCTCAGAGAGACTCCAGCTCACCTGTAACTCTACTAAGGATAAGTGGTATAAAAAAAAATATGGGTTGATGTGCCCTGTGATTGACTGGTGACCGGTCCAGGGTTGACCCAACTTCTCTCACCAAAAGTCAGATGGAATGAGTTCCAGCTCACTTGAGACCCTAATGAGGATAGGTAGTACAGACAATGGATGGATGGCTGTGATTGACTGGTGACCGGTCAAGGGTGAACCCCACTTCTCTCCCCAAATCATATGGGATAGGCTTCATCTCACACTATAGTGAACAGATTTATGGATTATCCCAATGCATTTGAGTGTGTGGAAGTAAAACCTACTGCAGTATATGAGTTTTGAGCTATTCTCACTGTTGAAAACAATACAAAAACACACCGTTATCAGCAAAAAAAAGTTGCAGTACCTGAGAATGTAATTTTACGGGAGAATAATTTTTAAGATCCGGGGGCCGTCCTCAGGGGCATCAAAAGTGAGCCTCTAAATTGAGAGAGTAATGGCCCGCAACTGCCAATGAGCGTCCACACAGCCGGTGACCTATATTTTAAAAGCACCACCAGAGCTACACCACAGCGGAAAATGTTAAGCGTTGGCCAACACTTTCTCCATCTTATAAACTGCGCAAAAAAAACAAAAAAGATGCCACTTCAGTTACACTCAACTCAAGCATGTCGCTGGAATTAAATCACGAGGGTCCGCAACAATTGCCAGGCAAACGAACTATCAAATCACTTCATTTCGCAGCAAAAAAGACTCCAGAGGATGCTGAGATATGTCGACAGTAAAAAGACTGTCGGGAAATAACACTCATCTCGGTCCTAAATCTTGTCGTTGTGTAGTGCTCCAGGTGTGATGTACACAATCCATTTTCATAGTGTATAGCCACTCATAGCAATAAATCAATACCAGAAAGGGGGGGAAAACCTGCGATCTGGAGGCAGCCATTTTTCTTCATTCAGTTTGAAGCACGGCACCCATCTCCCCACACCTCCCACCCGCAACCCCTTTTACCAGCATATTAGAAGAAGGTCCCCTGTGTGATGGCGCATCATTGCAGACAGTGAAATACTGCTGACAGCTGTGTTGCTACAGCAGAGTGCAGAAAAAAACAAAGGCTGAGCAGCCTGAGGAAAGCGCGGGCCGAGTGCGGCTATTTGAACGGCTGCCATGCACGGAGACCAAAACTAATAACAGAAGCGTTCAGGACCTTTTTGTCACACAGGTAGAGCGAAGGCCGAATAAATTTGCCGGTTTGGTTGTCGGATTGACTTGGAGGGCAACTACTAAAAAAAAGAAAAGCACAACTAAGGCACAAATGTGATGCACATGTGTACAAAAGACACATGGACAGACAGACAGACAGAGACATAGATAGATAGATAGATAGATAGATAGATAGATAGATAGATAGATAGATAGATAGATAGATAGATAGATAGATAGATAGATAGATAGATAGATAGATAGATAGATAGATAGATAGATAGATAGATAGATAGATAGATAGATAGATGGCCAAGTCAATCTCCAAATTTAAACCCTAGTGAGCATGCAAGTGTCTGCTAAAAAGGAGATTGGAGGGATCAAAAAACAACAATAACTGAGAGATGCTGCTGTGAAAGCCTGGAAAAGACTCATAAAAGAAAAATGGAAATGTTTGGTGACAGTTTTGCTAAGGTTATTGCAACTAATATGTCAATTTTAAGTCTCTCTGTTCCATTACTTTTGCTCATATCAAATGTGGGCTTCTGTTACAAAAAATGTTAACTTACAGTTGTTCAGTGTACCGCATTTTACTACGGGTGTCTTATATTTTGGTTACGTTATTTAGAATCTATATTATAGACACCTCTCATCACAGTAAAACTACAGCCACCATGGGCGGAATATGTAATAAATGTTGACTGTCAATTCATATTCAATATATTACAGCTACACCGAAGGGTTACGTGGGAACAAAAGGACTCAGGTGGCATTTCAGTGTCTTTCCATTGCTGACGTAATGAGAGTTGCTGTGTGTATACTAGTATAGGCAATAGTGTCACTGCTGTCATCGGGCAGGTTTATTGACTGACAGTTCTATTTGAAAAGGTCATGCCACGGTTAGTCCCCTCACTCATGAAAAGATAAAACTGAGATGTGAAAAACAACACGTATCCTGCCACAACATTAGGTCCACGATGCGCAATCTATCGATGAAATACTTCGTATAACCGCATGAATGGAAGTCATAATCAGTTCCTAGGTAGAAATGATTACTATGCAAAGGTGAGTAGCTTAGTAGTTTGTTTACATTCTTCATTCTTAAGTGTAAAGAGAAGTGAACCACTGTAAAAACACTAAAACAGTCTACCTTCACTATTAGAACAAGTGAGGCTGTGTATGGTGACGGAGTGTTTCTGCTTAGAATGAGAATCCGCTTACTTGACATGACTTCCTGTGTCATCCAAATTTGGCACCATGCGCCACCCACAAGAAATGACAAAACCTCAAATGTTTGAAAATGTATCATGGGCCATCTTTCTAGTAGCCTATGCGCAATTCAAATTTGGTAGCAATGGGACAACGTCTATGGAACGAGTTCATCTTTTTTGCTTTGGAAATGTCCAGATTACCAATTGTTCTAACTAGTGGTTAGTTATGTATGTAAGACAGTTGTACTTTGTAATAGGCACATGTTACTCAAGTTTATTTTATTAACTATGAAATGATCCCAAACTTGTGTCTTTTACGCACACTTTCCTCCTGGCTCACGCTCACTGCTCTGCAGTGACAAATAATCCCAGCAAAATCCAGATATAGCAAGAAATCTGCAACATAAGTACGATACAAAAATCCATGATGTTTATTCTGTACGTAATTTGAATTCTGTCGTAATTGGATAGAATCTCTAGGATAAATTCATTCTTAAAGGGCCCCTGGAACTGTCCAGAATGACCCTAAAATGGCTGCTTCATAAGAAAAACGGCTGACTTCTAAGGCATGGGTCCTTGAGAGTTTTTTGTGGGTCTGCTCATGATAGACAGGTGTAGCGAATTTCATGTTGCCAATTGAAACTGGCTTCGGGGCTCAATTTTCAAACATGGGGCGGGGTTACCTTATTTAGCTGCACTGCAGAAAGATGCAAAAAATTTTTTTAAAAAAGTCACTGATGCTGTGAGTGTGCCAGTATGTAACTGTGAATGTAGACTTCTTATCAGTCAAGCATCACCGCTTCCTCGTGTTCTCCAAGGCTCCCCCAACCTCCCGTGAGACGTTCTTCCATCCAATCCGAGCACAACAACAAGACTCCTCTTCACATCTGGGAAGCCTGCATCCTCCAAGCCTGCCATCAACAACTCTGTCAGATCACTGCCTCTTCCACCTCTAAGTGGACCAAAAACGTGTGTTCTAATCTGAAGTAATTCGGAGTATACAGAAGGCGACAGAAGGGAAAATTCTTTTTTTTTTTTTTTTTTTTTTTTTTTTTTTTTGCAGAACTAAGCACATCTCACACTCCACTTGCCCCACAAAAAAAGTAATTACGAGAGCAAAAAGATCAACACTGGAAATGCTTTTGTGATCACTTGTCAGAATGGAGAAGAAAGTGCAAATTTGTTGCAGGCTGTTTTTCCTTTCACAAGTCATTTGGCTCTAAATCCTTAATAAATAATACAGCTTAGCCTTGGCTTTTAAAACCATTTTTTTAAGTAATCCATTGCAGGATCAAACTGTTGCCATCATAAAACCATTATTAACTCTAAAGGCACTATTTGAAATAACATTTCTTAACGGTCATACACAAACCCAAAAATAAGTTAACCACTGTTAGAATTAAGTCTTAAAGGAGACATACAGTATTATGCCCTTTTTTCACAATTTAAAACAGTTCTTATTTCTTCATAACAGGTCCCTGATATTTATCCATCAAACTAAAAAAAAAATGATAAGAATTACAGTACAGTGGTGCCTTGACTTACGAGCAAAAAAGTCTCTTTTCTTTGTTCAGAAAAGAGACTTTAAGCTGTTTATTGCAAAGTCCCTTAGCTTAACGCTAACACACAATGCAAAACACTATTGACGGGCTAACGAAACTACCATCAATGTTGTAGTAGTTATCACCCTTTTAGCAAAAAACATTTGCGTGTTGCGGCAACACATGTAGACAAGCAATACAACAATACTCACAGGCATATTCTTTACCCTTTGCGAAAAACAACTAATATTACTGCAGCTTACTGAGCAGTTGTAAGCGTCCTATTTGTGTATATCTCTTCTCTGTATTATACTGTCCCTAGTGGTCAAGGCACACACACAAAGGCGCATAATGTGTGGTTGGAACAGATTAATGGCATTTCCATTCATTTCAAGGGGTAAAGATGATTTGAAATATGAGAGTTACGGAATGAATTAAACTGGTAGGTCAAGGAACTGCTGTATATCGATTTGTCACACTTTGGTTCAAATCAATCTGTTTCGGGGGGGCGGTTCTGTCTTATACAAACGCGATGTGCGGCTTTTGTTACCGTAGAGGAGAGCTAAGGGTTAACGACAACTCAGTGTTGCCAATTTACCAATAAATCTTGTGACTTTTGTGGTGTTATTTTAGCTACCTCTCCTACCAGACTGCAAAAGAATGGCGCTTCCACCGCTGGCTAATTTAACCATACGTCCATTTTTTTATGTCCTCGTTAACATGAGGCGCAATGCGAAGATGAGTCACGTTGCAGAACATTCTTTACTGTCGTGGATGGTAAATGCAGGAGTCTGATTGCTTTGAATGACAGTCTGCCTACTTTGTGTGAGAGCTCCGAGTGTATATGATATCCTCTTGCTGTGGAGAGAACAAAAAGCCAAAGAAAAAGCAAAACAGTCATTCGGAATGTGTTTTAAAAAAAAATGAAATTAACATAGTTATCCCACAGTTGATAGAAAGCCAGTGTAGTGGACTACCGGGTAGCAAGTCAAGTTCTCCCCATGTACCTCACTTCTCTCGCCAAAAGTCTCTTACAATATGCTTGTTCCCTGCAACTCTAATGAGGGCAAGTGATGTAGAAAATGGATAATTGTGTTCCGTAATTGATTGTCAGTCAGTCAAGGGTGTACCCCGCTTCTCTCGCCAAAAGTCAACTCGGAGAGTCTCCAGCTCACCTGCAACTCTCATGAGTGGTATAGAAAATGGATGGATGGATGCTGAGTCGTAATATCATGGCTGATGGGTGTACGTGTGTGAGGACACCGACTGCAATTTTCTGCAGTCCCCACCATCCCTTCCACTCATCCTCACAGCAGATGGGTGAGATTTAGACCTCCCATTCAAACAATGACGACATTTGCATTTAAACTCCCCCAAAATGCCCCACCTGCTGCCTGCACTGTCACATGGGCAATCCCCAGGCACATGAGGTAGATGGTGCATATCTGCATGCAATTGAAGATGTGTACAGCTTCTTGTGGCTTTCCCGTCTGCTGCTCCAAATCAATGTGTATAATCGACAGTTGTAAAAAAGAGGGGGGGGGGAGCTCCCCGAACAGAATGGAACCACACGTATAATCAGGACTCCCTTTAGACTGGCAGCAGCTCATAATTCACAACCAGGCGTTGCATTGGGACCTCAGTTTGATCAATTCTAACACAAGCTGATGCTTTAAAGTGCATTTTTAAAGCATGACACTTAAGGTCAGAGCAAAAATGTTATAAAACATGACATGCCCGTTTATTTATAGTTTGCAAACTGGAATATTGATTCATGACTTCTTCAGAAGCTTTTAAGCTGTCATCAGTATTAATTAGCATTAACTGACATAATGACAATGAGAAAAAAATGAAATAAATCATGTTAATAACTTACCCCAAGGAGAACGGCGTCTTCACCTTGGAACACCGGGATGAACTTATCTCCACGCAGGATTTCTGAGCGGTTGAGTGGACGAAAACGACACAGCACCTTGATATTGCATTCTGCATTACTGTCAGCCATTGTTGTAAAAAAAATAAAAATAAAATGAAGCTCCCTGCAACCTGTTCCCAAGTGGATGCTGGTTTACGCACACACAAGGCGATGCATTTGCAAGATTAGACTATCTACAATGATGTTGTTGTTGTTTTTTGGGGGGGGGGGGGTATTTAAATTCAAAAGCATGGAGGATAAAACGAAAAGGGGTTAAAATACAAAGAGAAAGAAAGAAAACAACCCTGAGGCTCAATTGGGTGGTGAACAGATGGCGGAGGGTTGCATTGGGGAGAACAGTCCAAACTGGTCCGGTCGACAGCGTCTGCAAAAAGCAGCATGCTTGCATCTCTCCCTCTCTTCCCCCACCTCTTTCTCCCTTCCCCTCTCTCGCTCTTTCTCTCGCTCTCTCTAAGAGTGGGCGGGGCATTCGACATCCTCTCATCAGCACCACTAGATGAAGAAGAAGTGATCTGACACCATCTGGCCCCCCCCAAAACTGGAAAGTTCACTTCTAGAAATTTAGGATATTTTAATTTTCATATGGAACACCTGCAAAAGCCAGTGGGGTGCAATTATAAAAATGTGCTTTTGAAAAGACAATAGTGCTTAGTTTTGCTTTGTTTAACAATGTGTTAATCTTTTGTGGCTGGAGAGCTGCACTGCTTGTTACTAATATTTTTGGTACATGCAGCACATAACACAGGAAAATGTAACCACGATGCTTTGGTATCAAGGCCGATACCGGCCTTATTTCAAGGTATCGGGAACTCGTGAAGGCGCTGTTACCAGTCACCGATACTTAAGAGAAAATAATTTAACATCGAGTAAATCCTCCTCGAGAGTAGTTGGCACTACACTACGTTGGTTTGACGGTTAAATAAATACAATATTTATAGTCTGGTCTGAAAAAAAAAAGGGGAAAAAATGTGATGCAACAACTAAAGAAATGTGTATTATTATATATTAAGAGTATTTCTGGGGTTAAATAAATAATTCCACTGAGGTTTTATTGTGTTTTACAACTATATATGACCCATAAACCATATATTGCCCACCTATATGATAAAGGAAGCCTTTTACATGTTTAATGTAAAAGAGTTAAAAGTTTTTTTGTTTTATTTTGGGTTAAATAGATAAATTATGTCCATTCATTTAAGGAGAACTCAGTCTTTTTTCCAATATTTTTCCATTTTTGTGGAAAAAATAAATAAATAAATATGACAGTTAAATTCGAAGGGGTATCTTGGAGTGTGTGTTCAGATTGCTCAATAAGGCTTTCACTGCATATTATTACGTAGATGTGCAGGCGTAACAAATGTGGTGGCATTATATCGAAGTATTAATGGACCTAATCTGAAAATGGGCCAAGGGTGTAAATCTGATGGGATTGAGGAGTTTGCGTGGATCTTTAGCGCCATCACGTGGCAATTTTTGCCACAACACCAGACTATGACAGGCAAACAAACGTCAGTGTTATTTTTAACAATTGTAAAAAAAAAAACACAAAAAGAAATATTGAATGAGACTTTTCATACTGATTAGCAATACAAGATAATGTTTTTTTTAACGCGAAATTCGTACATTTGTCTCTTGGTGAAACACTTCGCATGCGCAACGGGTGTACAATTAGCTTTGCGTTTGATTTGTAGACCGGGTTAAGCCGCCTCCCGCGTTTACTCTTGGTGGAGCGACGACAACACCGCCTTTGCGCGAACGCGTGCCATAATCCGAACGCCCAAACTGTCAGATCGAGCAAGTGACCACATCAGCCTGCGAAGCGTCCGCTTGTTGCCTTTTGTTACATTTCGGCTCAGTTAATCGATAAATAACATTCTGTCGCCGTCGTTCGTCTTGTGTCACTGTCACGGACAATGGCTGACCCCAAATACGCCAATTTACCAGGAATTGTAAGTGGCTATTGCTTAGCAGGCTAGCCTAGCTTCGGCTAACACGACTAGCTTTTGCTAACCTTGACTCAGCTGTTTTATTAGCATTCTAAACAGTTATAAATACATTACTGTAAGAGTTTACCTGCTAAATGTTGTACTTGTGGTGCGCTGAAAGCCACAATAAGGAAAAGAAATAGCTAAATCGTGTTTAAATGAGCCGGGGCGTTGGCCAGGCTAAAAGATGTTGCTGTCCGTGTATTTTTTTGTTTGTTCCAATTGTTATTATTTTGTTGTTTAAATAGGCGTTTAACGAGCCGGATGTGTACGAGACGGGTGACCTGCCAGAAGATGACCAGGCTCAGTTCGAGTCGGTAAGTCGCATGTTTTAAAATATATACTGTATAATAATCATAATCATAATAATAGGGTGTCTATTTTCGTCCCACATTCGTCATAAAATAAACAAAATGCTTCTGTGTAGAAAGATTGCATGAGAAAAAAAATTAACCAATAGTTCCCATTGAAAATGGTGAGGTGGAAAAAAGGAATGTGAAGGCATTCTTACTGTTGCAATGAGTTCTTGCATCCAAGTCTTATTTGCCAATCTTATCGCTTTTCCTCATGTCGTGGTCTTACTCAATTTACCAGACATTTATCAGAGCGCAGGGTCTTTGCCTCACCCAAGGCACTTCATCCAGAATTTTCCTACAAGTTCAATAATGTACCGTACCTGCCTACATACCACTTGCACTTTTTAATTTTTTTGTATTGATTTCTAATACTGGGCAGCACAGTAGCCTGAAGGTTAGCACGCCTGCCTTACATTTCTGAGGTAAACGTGTTATGGAAAAGGATGGATGGATATTTTCTTAATTTTCAATTTCCCAAATAATATATATTACAATTCAAATATACTTTGTTGTGTTTTTGTGAATTTGAATAAATCCACCTCGTCAAGGCCCTCACTAACCTTTTGGGTCTCTTTCTAGTTATGAATTAGGTTCCGTATGGTGGACTTGCATAGTTTTGTGTTGTTTCTCAATGCCATGATATTGGTTGGGGTCGTAAGCTCTGAACGGGGCTTTTTAGCACAGATTTCAAATGTTTGGACTTCTAACTTGAAGAGTTAAAACCTAATTGGCATTTTCCCTTCCATGTTGGTCTTCCCTTCTCAATACCCTTGTTGTTTTGACTCTAACCCACCTCTCCTCGGACCCTAGCTTTTACAAGTAAGATTGACTGTGTTTTATACTCCCAGTGGGCTTCAATGCTGTGCTTTTACTTGCATGATTTTATAAATCAAACTTCCACTCTTCCCTTGTGTTGATTTGAAGGGAATTAGGAGACTGAACTGTTAATTGCAAGGGCTGAATAGTTTTCTTAATGTTTGTGTTGCTATTTTATACTTTTCAGAAAGACAGGATGAACTGTGTGTGTTCAAAGAAAGGAGTGTTGTATTAAAAATTGTATTTCCACCTCCTCTCTCTAACTTGTCATGCTCTCTAGCAGCTGCTTCATGGCCAACGTTACTTCTCGCTCTGACTAACTTGGCTGTTTAAAAGCCTCCACGCGCTCTACATCATAATAGCACTTTATCTTAATATCAGGCGTAATGCATGTGACACAAGTGTTTTCCACTAAAACTGTGTCGTGAACTTTACGAGGTGTATCAGGAAAGTTCCAGAACTGGTGTCACGAAAGATACTTCAAATTATTCTCATTTACTATACACTGCATGGGGTAAGTAACGATTGAGATTTTTTTTTTCCTGCGCTCAAGAGCCACATTTGGGATATACGTCATGGCCGTTTTAAAAAACATAACGCATAGATGGGATGTACCCTGTCAATGTAAGCTTGACCTTCATTTATTTTTACATCAATAGCGGAAGAGTCAGTCCAGGCCATCTAAATTTAATATATGTACTATTTATATATCATTGTTTACTTCCTTGTTCCCTCTGCTTGGTGTTACTGCTTGTGGAGTTATTGACATGTAATTTAGGCATCTGCACTTGAAATGTACATGGAAATAGACTCGGATATAGGCATTCAGTTGGAATGGGTCACTTGGACCCGCGGTGTAAATCCGGATATAATGTGCTCCACTTTTATGTTTGGAAATGCATGAGAAAATCTTGTAGCTGTGTGCCCAGATACATGGCGGTTGTCCATAATAATGCATTTGTAGTGTGTATAGAGTGAAAAAGAGAACCCCCCCGCCAACGCCCCTACCTCACACTGTGTCACAACTGGGGGACGAGAGAAAGAAATGGAGCCATCCTAAGATGATTTTAGGGTGCTCACTGAAGCATTCACTGCTTTCTTTCTTATCTTCTTTCCCTGCTCCCAGTAAGCTGATCCTGTTGTGTGTGTTTGTGTGTGTGTGTGAGTGTGTGTGTGTGTGATAACCACATTAATGTGTTGTCTCTCTCTCCCACCCGGAACTGTTTTTATGCTCTTTCTAACTCTCTTTGGAAACCCAAGGAGCTGGTAAGAGCCTGACTAACCCTCCTCGTCTCCATCCCGCTTCCTCCCCTCCCGACCTGCATCAGTGTAACCTTTCCAGTGTCGCCTCGTTTGCTGTTATTTGTCTGTCGGTGTTTTAATCCAAAGTCTTCACTTCATCATCATACTTATAAAACAGTCAACACGTTTGCTTCCTTGTTCCATTCACGTACCGTCGTGTACTTGGTGTTCCATGACTTCATAATGAGTTCAACATTTTAAAGATGAGTTTTAGTCCTACACTGCTTTTTAATCATACTGAAATCACCAAGGAATTTAGCCCCAAACTAATCTGCATCATTTTAATGTTGTCATTCATTTGTGATTCATTTATGACAATCATTTTAATTTCAAAGGAAATCTGTCTAAAGACATATTGTTGGGTGGCGGTGATCAAGTTGAGCTGCCAGGTTTATCTTTTTTTTTTTTTTATGATGTCCAAAATCCAGGGGGTCCTTGGTTTACAACGGTTAGAAAGGTCCATTCCTACGTTGGAGACGTAACCTGAATTTAAACGTGAAATGGAATGTGGCGTCCAGTCTATCACTGACGTATGCCAACGCAGAAGCCCTATGTTGTTGTGAAAAACACTTCTAGGCCATAAATATAAAACAATCCATTGATAAACAGTAGGGATGGCGCTAAATGAGCATGACAATGTATTCGTACCCTGCTGCACAAAGTAGTTCATTACACACCGTTCGTAAACCTCAAAAAGGACCCTCTGCATATATATTTTCTGTGTACACACGTCTGACTTTCTTTTGTCTTCCCCCGATAACAGGAGGAGCTGTGCAGCGACAGCGTGGAGAGAATTGTGGTCAACCCAAACGCAGCTTACGACAAATTCAAGGACAAGCATGTCAACACCAAGGGACTGGGTCAGCTTCTACATAATGAATGAACCCAAAAAGTCCACTAACTGCTCTGGCGTTTGATTTAGGCTTCGTCTCATCCTCGCTTTCCTTTGCAGACTTCTCAGACAGAATTAGTAAAAGCAGAAGAGTGGGCTACGAGTCTGGAGAATTTGAAATTGTGAGTACAGTCTGTTCGGGACACACCTTTGAATCTGTTAGGAGGCATTCCATCAGACAGAAGGTAAACTTTCCATTGTAATTAACAGGAATGTACACAAATAAATATGAGTAAACCAGGATTTTGAAGGTTGAATCTTAATAGGGCACTTAAATATAGTTAGGGAAAATACATTTTAGCGTAATCTGGGTAAAACGAGCATATTTCATGCTATTTCTCCATCACATGCACTGATGATTCAGTTGAGTAAGTCCCCCCCCCCTTAAACTATTGGCAATTTTTTTTCTACTAATTTCAGGTTAAATTGGTTGAAAAAAGTGAAAATTGTCTAGAAATAAGTTACTTTTTAGATAATGAATCTTATTTTTAAGTGTTATGTATTATTTTTTTACCAGAACTAAGAGACAATTTTTTTGGTAAACCTTTGAGTTTTCACTGTGTGAATGAGACTTTGTTGGTATTTTTGGATAGGTCTGCATTTTTTTTTTTTTTTTTTTTTAGGTTTTGAATGGTTTGGGTCGGGGGGCCACCTAATATTGAACTCAACATTCATGATTTTGTTCTTCAATGAAAATGATTGTCGGGCTGAAGCGATGACTGGAATAACTGGAATATTTCAATTTTAATGAAAAGGTCAAAACCTCTGCCTCGAAGCTTCACAGGGATAATTTTTCCGCATGGAATAATCATACTGCGGACACGCATGCACCATTTCAATTGATCCATCCATTTTCCATACTGCTTATTATCACTAAAGTCGCAGGACCACTCCAATTTCTTTTCTCCCATGTATGTATGTTCACAACAAAGCAAAATGTCTATATTTATGCTTGACCTATACCAATTCCGCAGCTTAACTTCCCATATAAATTCCATCCCTTTGCAACCTTATTTTCTGTATTTTTCCCTTTTTGTGGTGCAGCTGGGAGAGGGCTGCGGTGTCAAGGAGACGCCCCAGCAGAAATACCAACGCCTGGTGAACGAGATCCAGGAGCTCTGTCAGGAGGTGGACACCATCCAGGTAGCGTCACCCACACACTAAGACATTCACACACACACTCATTGAATTGTAGTCACTTATTAGTGTGACACTGTTACAATGTCACGTATTGACTGTTCCGCCAGGCCGTCACAAAGGAAAACAACGCGGAAGAGCGCCTGACCCCGGTGGTCCTCGCACAGCAGGCGGCCCAGCTCAAGCAGCATCTGGTTTCGGCTCACCTTGACTCACTGCTGGGACCGCAGGCGCACATCAACCTGGCAGATCCGGACGGAGCGCTGGCCAGGTGAGCCGCCCCACGTGTACAGCCTGCCGAGAATGAAGTAATTATAAAACATTTTTTTTAAAGTGCCACGAGAAGGCACACTCGGTTAACACAGAACTTACTTTTCATTGGATTATTTTTATACTCATGGCCAAGAAATGTTTTTCAAACAAATATTTACTGTAGATGATTTGACTACCGCGTTAGTGATAGACGACAGCGTGTCCTACGTTGCCGCCGTAGGAGCGGAACGCCATCGTACACCGAGGAACCCCCTTGTAACCATTTGGCTGCGTCTCCTTCCTCAGGCGCCTGCTCACACAACTAGAGGCGGCCAAGGGCAGTCGCAGCTGCTCTGCGGGAGACGGCAAGGTGCCGGTGTCGGCGTCGGCCAAGGGCCCGGACGGAGTGGTCCTCTACGAGCTGCACAGCAGACCTGAGCAGGAGAAGTTCAACGAGTCTGCCAAGGTTAAAAAAAATAAGAAATAAAACTAAAAAAAAAGAAATAAAACATTTTAGGACTGAAAACGAAATTGAAAGTGTTTTGTCCGAGAATCCGTGCCGTTACCAGCAGCCAATCGGAGCCCAAGAGAATGAAAATCCAGCAAGACTCCTTAAATATTCACTATTTTATGTACACTGATTATTATTATTTTTATTTTTTTTACTGCATTTATTCAACATTTGCTTTCCATACTTTACAGCAGCGATTCTCCATCTTTTTACAACAATTACATCCCCCCCAAAAATTCACAGCTCTCCAAATACTACCATATTGGCCAACATTAGAATAGTGGAGTAAGCACAGGCAGGGATTTTATTCCTAAAATGTATATTTAATATTGTAAGCCACTGATGCAGTTAACATTCACACTGTGCTAAAATATCAGTAAAAAAATTAAATGATTCAATTAAAATGCATTCTAAATGTAATCAAATAAAACAAACAGTTACAAAAGGTTAAATGCAAATGCATTGTAGTTAAAAGTTAAGTACAGCTGAACTATACTTAACAAATGTACTGGATTTTAAAAAAAAAACTTTTTTTTTTTTTTTTTTTAAAGCCACTGTAACATTATATACACAGTTTGAACATTTAATTCAGTAATTATTTTGTGTACCACTTGTGCTAGTACCACACTTTAAGAGAATCACCCATTGAAAAAAACAATTGCTGGGAAGGCAGTGCTGAACTGACAGTAGTGGACGAGTGTTTTTAATTGCGCTACGCCGTTCTCTCTGTAGATGGCAGAATTGGAGAAGCGTCTGGCAGACCTGGAGATGGCTGTTGGCTCAGCATCAGACAAGCAGGTACTGGCACTGATTCCATGTCTGCTTCCCTCTCTTCAAACCTCACACGCAAAGTGTATTCATGCTCCCATTCCTATGGATACGTAACCTCAAACGTTGATTTATATGAATGTGATTGATGTATTCTGTCCTCCTCGGCGTTTCCACTGCAGGGTCCTCTGAGCGCCGGCATGCAAGGAGTCAGTCTGACGGTGAGTCGTCCACTTAACTGTGTCGTCACCACCCTCCGTAGCCAAAGAACGAGGTCACACTTCAGAGATGACATCACTTCCTGTCACACAGTTTACTACATATTTCCTTATTAACTCAGACCCGTTTTTGCTTCAGGATACATTGGAACTCCTCCAGGCCAGGGTCAGTGCGCTGGACTCTGCTACTTTGGATCAAGTGGAGGCCAGGCTGCAGGTACGACTTGCACCAAGGGTGTGCAAACTTTTATGGACAGTTATACCAGGTCATTCAGTCATGAGGAAAATAAAGAAAAAGTTAGTTATAATTGTTTTATACACAATGATAGAATGCCAGGTTGTGATACAAAAGATCAAGATAAATCATTTCAAAATATATTTTTTTTAATTTTGTTTTTTACCAATAATATAAATTATAACCTGTAGGTAATTCCTCATAACTGTGGATGTTCTTGTAGGCAAAATAAATAAATAAATAAAAAACGGATTACATTTTTTTTTTTGCCAAAATGATTCATTATTGTATTAAAATCATTCATTCACATCCAATAAGTTACTGTTACGTATCATTGGGTCAGTTGAAAGGCGCCACAGTGTTTTCCCCGCTTTTCGTGGTGGACTGGGACCGAGCCCTGGTGTGAAGGAAATAATACAACCCATAAAGGTTTACAAGGCCAGGGCCATCTACTATTCAACAATCTTTGCCATTCTTGGTCCCGAACCCCCACGAATAGAGAGTTGAATCTACATAAAAACAGACTCACAAAAGCACAAGAAAATAGCACTATTTTCACATTATTTGACTTTGAGGATTCCAGTCTATTCAATGAAATTGTGTCGACAGGGCGTCATGTACAGTATCTAACACGAGTACAATTGGATTGTATTCCTCCCTTTAAGAGTGTGCTCGGGAAGATGAACGAGATCGCCAAACACAAAACAGCCATTGAGGATGCCGACACACAAAACAAGGTGAGCGCTTGCTTGACTTTGGATCTACTCGCATGCAAGTCAAAGGTTTTGCTGTTTTTGTTAAGCTTGAATATGTGTTTGTAGCTGTCACAGCTGTATGACGCGGTGCAGAAGTGGGAGGCCACGTCCACATCAGTGCCTCAGGTGGTCCAGAGGCTGGTCACAGTCAAGGAGCTGCACGAGCAAGGTGACAAATTCTCAGGACCCAACAATGCGTGGAATATTGCCAACGCGCTGGCGTAGCGTCGCTCGGAACCACGGTACCCGCGGGACTTCACCGACGTGGAATATATGTAGGTTAGCGGGGGAGGGGCGAATAGTTGGAAATGCGTACTAATGTCGTCATCGCCGTCTGAGGCAACGTGTACAAACGGAGTGTAACACTTGACAATGTGAGAATGAAATGCGTATTTATGATTTCATTGTAAAACAAGGCATTGTATCACCAAGCCTTGAGCTGTCACATTATCAGTCAAGATGATGTTTACACTCATCATAAAGGCGAGTTTTGTTATTTATTTATTTTAACGATTTAAAAACGTTCCCAATTCTCTCATCCTCTTTGACATCCTTTTGTCAAAATGCCTCAAGAATCTTTACACCCCCACTTCGTGTCTTGCTGAAATTAGCCCATTTTGAGAGGCGGGCCCGGTCTCATTCAAATGAGCGACTCTATACCCCAACCCAGATACTGACGGGCCATACAGAGTAAACTGTATTGTGGCAGTGAACTCAGTTCAACCTGTGTCACAGTAAGCAATGTGGCATAATAGTGAACTTTTAATTTGGAAAGAGGTTTCAAGCTGTTTAATGGCACTTCCAGTTGATGTTTACTGCCAAACTAAACATAAGACAAAGACAATTATACCTTGTGTATTTAAAATAATCAAACTATGTTGCCTTAAGAACAGCCCACTAGCTTAATGCTAACATAAATAGAAAATGCTGTCAACGGATAGAATCGATAGTTGCAGTTTTACAACCCTTTAAGCAACGGATATTTGAACACAAATGGTGGACCAACATTTGTAGGCAGATAATATAACAATACTCACAGGCATGTATTCTTTATCCTCTACAGAATGAATAATTTTACAGCAACCTAGTGAGTATTTGTCGAAGTCTATTCTTCATTTGTGTGCATGACTACAGAATTTTCATGCCTCCCGATGTTCAACACAGCAGAATTGGATTGCAGCATTAAATCTTGATACACAAACTGTTTAATGCTTTACATTCTATTTAATTATCTTGTCATTCTGTTTGTATAAAGTACAATGGTATAGAGTGCTATTTTCCCTATTTAAAAAAAATAATAATAAAAAAATTGGGGGTTTGGTGGGGCTGGAATGGCTCAATAGTATTTTAGTTTCAATGAGGAAATGTGATTTGTTTTTTTACGAGCGTGGTCACAGCACTTGCTGTGTTTGTATACAAGCCGTTCAAAAGTCAATGTTTAAGGAAGATCTTTTTTGCGTGTGTCACACAGCTATGCAGTTTGGTCAACTGCTCACACATCTGGACACCACTCAGCAGATGATCAACAACTCTCTGAAGGACAACAACACACTGCTGACACAGGTAAAGACCGCACCACCCCATAAGATGACACTGGAACCTTTACAATGTGACTTAAAACATTTATGCACAGTTGATAAAGGTTTTGTGATGGTGACCGTTCAAAATCGGTCAACCAGCATTTAATAGCTACTCTATGACAGTGTCAATCAACATCAAACATTTGTGAGTTTTACATACAGCCCTCGTGTCGGATTTCAAAAAGTTGCTCTTCTTCACATCAAATACGTCCTCCTCCCCATCTTCTCGTGTCAGGTCCAGCAGACAATGAAGGAAAACCTGGTGGCCATCGAGGAGAACTTCGCCACGCTCGACCAGCGGATGAAAAAGGTGTCCAAATAAAACTGGCCCAAAAAATAAATAAAATAAAAAAACAAAACAAATCATTTGGGTGTCAACATGGACAAATGAGAGTCCCACATTGACTCTTCTGCCCACCCCTTACATCCCCCCCCCTACTGCTCTCTTCCTCCACCTATGCCTTCTTCACTAAGTGGAATGTTGGGAATGATTTGAAAAGAAGACCAAATTTCCTCAATTTAATTGAACTGACTGCTTGGATTTTATGATTAGTAGAACTGACGATTCAAGATGAGACTGGATTTGCACTGTAGTTTATACTCATCCTGTTAAATGGCTCACAGTAATGTTGGAAGGATACATTAGAGATGTTTAGGAAAAAAATAAATGTTGTGGGGCCCCAGAAGGAAAAATGTGTAAATATATCCAAATTACCTTGTTTGCTTGAGCTCAGTCGGTTATTTGTATTTATATTATGACTGGGACACACCACACACACTTTTAATCTGCATTGCCATTGCCTACAATTCAAATGTATAATGGTCACGGAATATGATCAATAAAACAGATTAACTCGATTTGTATGTATTCCAAGTGTAGAGTTCTTCCAACTGTTATACTCGTTGAGAAGCAGTAGGTGGCAGCATAGCACGTATTAAAGGACACAAAACTATATGGAGGAAAAACATCTATAGATCAATCATGAGTAAGAGAAACTTGGTCCACCCTGGTCTGGTCGCCAGTCCAGTTTTCTTTAAAATAAAAATCAATTGCTCCACTAAAATAATCACCTACCCGCACACATCTGGGCCCGCATGACATATAACTTTTTATTATGTCTATTTTAAAAAAATGTGTTTTAGTAAAGGAAGTCAGACCTCCAGGGTGTTACACAGCTAAAATAGAGAAGGGCGTGTCCTCACTGTACATGCAGTGTATCATGTGTATGTGCTCATCTATCAGACTGCCAGACCATCTGGACTCAATTTGATCACACAACACTGTTACTGTCAAGTAAGAGCAGGAGGACTGATGATGATGAATGAATCTCGTTGAGGAGTGAGTTTAAGTTTGGGACACTTCCAATGCTACGTTTCTCACGATTGGTTCTTAAAACCGCGGCACGGTGGCCGACTGGTTAGAGCGTCAGCCTCACAGTTCTGAGGACCCGGGTTCAATCCCCGGCCCCGCCTGTGTGGAGTTTGCATGTTCTCCCCGTGCCTGCGTGGGTTTTCTCCGGGCACTCCGGTTTCCTCCCACATCCCAAAAACATGCATTCATTGGAGACTCTAAATTGCCCGTAGGCATGACTGTGAGTGCGAATGGTTGTTTGTTTCTATGTGCCCTGCGATTGGCTGGCAACCAGTTCAGGGTGTACCCCGCCTCCTGCCCGATGACAGCTGGGATAGGCTCCAGCACGCCCGCGACCCTAGTGAGGCTCAGAAAATGGATGGATGGATGGGTTCTTAAAACCAACGTTGGTGCTAGCCTTGCGCGGTTTCCTGTTGGTGTAGATGTCACAATGTGTGTTTTCGAAAAGCAAGCTAAATTCGAGCTGTTTTACTTAAACTGACATCCGTAAGACACCACCGCGAACTTGAGCTTTACAGATGCCGTTCCATGATTGTCTTTAAAAAAAAATCCACATTGAAATCCATACTTGCCAATAAAACAAAAGCCACATTAACAAGTACATAAAAAAATTATTTTAAAGAATTTGTAAATATATATATATATATATATATATATATCTGCTTCATACAATTAAAGAACATGTTTTAAATTTTTGATTAACATAGAAATGAATGCACATTGAAAAAATACATTAAAACTGCATATTCCAAAAATAATTTTAATCCACGTTAAAGAAAATGTATTTTATTTATTAAACTATCCGCAAAAAAAAAAAAAAAAACCACAAAAATTATTTTTAAAACACAAAAATGTAAAAATCCACATTGAAATATCCATATTGAAAAAAAAATACACATCCATATTGAAAAAAGCATTACTAATCCACACTCAAAAATTTATCCGCATGGATTTATTACCCCCCTCCCAAAAAAATCCCAATTAAAACACGCACTGATTCAAATAAAATTTCAATTATTTTTTTTTATTATTTAGATTGAAAAAAAAAAATAGATATCCACATCAAATACAATATTTTGAAGCGCGCTTGTATCTCAAAATTTTCCTCGTATCTCAAGTGACTGCTCATATCTTGAAAAAGTCGTATCTCAGGGCACCACTGTAGTTAGTAAAAAAAAAAAATATAATAATATTCCACATAAATACAGTGGTGCAATCCATTTTAAAAATCACTGTCCAACTTGAAACCCAAGTTTGAGACAGCTGGGTTCAGAAAGAGGTTGCGAGGAGAAGGCTTCTTTCTTCTAAATGGAAGGAAATCCCATGCTTACTCAAGGCAGACCCTAGGAGCAACGATTACAAAGTGAAAAGCAGCGGCCCTAAAACTGAACCGTGTGGAACCTCAAATGACAGTTATGTTGTATATCATAGGTCACAAAGCCCACTTTTTGAAAAGCTTTGAAAATTATTTGATCTGATGTCATTGTTTTTCATACATCAAATAAAGCTGCGGTGCGGTCATCAAATAAAGGTCCGGTGATTGACTTAGCCAGTCCAAGACCTTCCACTTTTCCCCCCTGATGAAGTCCTTTGTTGTGTTGCCAGTGTGTTTTGGGTCACTGTCTTGTTGCATGATGAAGCTTCTCCCGATTAGTTTGGATGCATTTGTCTGTAAATTGCCAGACAAAATGGTTTTGTAGACTTCAGAATTCATTCTGCTGCTACCATCATGAGTTATCTCATCAATAAAGACTCGTGAGCCCGTTCCAGAAGCAGCCATGCAAGCCCAAGCCATGACATTACCTCCACCATGCTTTACAGAGGAGTTTATGTGTTTTGGATCATAAGCAGATCCTTTCTTTCTCCATACTTTGGCCTTTCCATCACTTTGGTAGAGGTTAATCTTGGGCTCATCAGTCCATAAAACTTTGTTCCAAAACTTTTGTGGCTCACCGCTGTACTTCTTTGCAAAATCCAATCTGGCCTTCTGATTCTTTTTCGCTGATGAGTCGTTTGCATCATGTGGTATGGCCTGTATAGTTCTTCTCTCGAAGTCTTCGAACAGTGGATTGTGATACCTTCACCCCTGCCCTGCGGAGGTTCGGCAGTGATGTCACTGACTGTTGTCTTTGGGTGTTTCTTCACATCTCTCACGTTTCTGTCATCAACTGCCCTTAGCTGACCTGTTCGATGTCTGTTGCTCAGTACACCAGTAGTTTTTATTTTTCAGTAGATTCCAAATTGTTGTATTGGCTATCCCCAATGTTTGTGCAATAGCTCCGATCGATTTTTCCTCTTCTCTCCGCTTCAAAATGATTTGCTTTTCTCTCATAGACTTCCCTCTGGCATTCATGTTTGCTTAACAGCAAATGCAGTTTTCAAAAGTGAAAGCCAAAGCCAAAAACAAGCACTATCTAATGTTTAGGCAGTCACTCTAAAAGGCAACACAACACCTGAGCAACTAGAAACACCAATCAGTCACATATTCCAATACTTTTGCTCACTTGAAAAGTGGGTGGGTACAATCAAAAGGTGCTCTGTCCTGAGTTAACACATCTAGATGGAAATACCATGAAATAAAAGCTGGAATTCTGAACTTTTGTCTCATTCATCTTTTGATCTGAAACCCAAATGTGTTCAATAAACAACAAAGGAATTGACCTTGCCGTTCCAATACTTTTGGAGGAGACTGTACCTTGTGAAGCCATGTTAGACTTCAGGCTTTATCCTATCACCACATTAACAGCTGTATCGCTTCGTCGAGGCTCGGAGCCTGGATGCTTTCCGACAGCTGCTGTGTGTGCACGCATTCATGGATGGGTGTGGGTGTGGGTGTGTGTGTGGGGGGGGGGGATCGAGGGGATGGGGGGGTGCCCGTGTGTGTGTGTGTGTGCTGGGGTGAGCTGACTGGGTGTGGCGTGAGTCTTGACTGAGGTAGCATGGTGCTCAGCAGGAAATGGAACTTGCTGCAATGCAGGAAATCGTCTGGCTACTCGCTACAACCTGTAAAGCGCAACTAACTCAACTTTAGAGGTTCCACTTGAGTGCCCTTTAGCTATTGTTAAATGAATAACTCTGGCACCGTCAACTTTGGAGGTTTTACAGGGTGTCTTACTTTTTTTTACTTTTTTTACTATTACTATTTCACAACACCTAACTTATTTTTGCAGTGGCATTTGAAATATTAAGACGTTTTAAAATGAGTTTGAACCTGGACGGGAATACTTCTTGATTGTGGTCAAATTTGGAGGTTCCACGAGGGTCTCGTTCACTTTTAGTTTTATTGTATGGCACCAAACTTATGTTTATACTTTTATGACATTTTGGAATGTTACAATATTACTTCAAACATAAGATTTGATGAATTAGACTTGGGAAATGATTAATTTTCACGATTATGTTCAACTTTGGTGGTTCCATGGGCTGTCTTTTACTGTATTTTAGTTTTACTATAAATAACTTTTTTTTTTTTTTACACTTGTGGCATTTTGAAACCTTACATTTCTTAAAACATAAGGTATAGGGAACATTAACCCGCTGACAAGTGTTCAATTTCGATGGTTCAGATGTCATTTTAGTCTTATTGTAGCTTATAAGTGGCCAACTTATTATTACACTTGGAATGTCACAATTTTATTTCAAATTAAAGTTTTAAAATGAGTTTTGACCCTAGAACGGAGTAATTTGCTCAATCGTGTTATTTAGTGACACAAGGGGGTCAAAATATCAGAAACAGCTCGAAATAATAAGCAATAAAGCAATTGTGAAGTGAATAACTCTCGGGCTGTTTTTATAGATATATATGTATATCTTTTATAAATTGTATATCGGATCAATAAAGTGTCCCTTTGACTTGGATGTCACGTGGTAGAATAATTTGAATGAAGTAAACATCGTCGTGCGTGTGATTGTTAAAAACAAATGAAACTGGTGCAAGCAAGGTCTAGCTAATGAAGAGAGCCCAGATCCTGACAAAGTCAACAGACAGCCGGGTGGAGGTGGAGGGTGGAGGGTGGAGAGTGGAGGGGGGTTATGGCGGTCCAAGTGTGCCGAACTACTCAGCAACAGCCACCCGAGCCGTGACGCGTTGCCGGTGCTGTAAGCCGGTCCCGGAGACAAGTGTTTGAGCTCGCGATTCGCTGCTCGCCGCTGTTGCTATGAGGGGGCGCGCGCCCCTGCCGCCGCGGGAGCGCGCGAGGCTTTCGGATTTGCCTGGCGCGCTCCGGTTTGCGGGGCGTCAACGGCTTGTTTACGTCGAGCTTTGTTACCGCAAATGTCCGAGAAGTGACAGGAACTCGAAATAACCAAGTCCGGCCAAACGGATCACTGTAGTTGTCTAATTGCTTTGGTAATCACATAACAGGCAAATTATTATTATTAATGATAATCATATAACAGGCAGGTTATTTTTTATTAATAATAGCTAGAGCATAGGTGAGCATGTACGGCCCGTGGACTGCCACGTGCAGCACTTAAATCATCTCCTAAAAACACACAAAAGCTCAGGTTATAAAAGCATTTGAACCCACAAAAGCTACACAATGCACATTTATCTGATTCATGTTTGCTTTTCTTTTACGGCCCTCGGACAACGACTGAAATCCACTTTTTTTGTGTGTGTCGTCATTTATAGGGAACACATGGCTTTGTTTACCATAGATGAAAAAAAATGTAGGCATTAGTAAAACAACTGTGATTATACATGCTGGGGCAAAAGTAGGTAATGCACACTTTTATCGTAAATGTATTTAAAGGAGGGAGGATGGAATGAATGAAGGAAAGAAGGCGATTCAAAAAAAGAATCATCTTATTTGACGTGAACACACACGCGCGAACATTTGACCTATCACAGTAGCAGACACAGCAAAGACATTATTCGTGGCACACGCTGGAGCATGAGGGCGATTTGAAGTGCCCCTCGCTCAAGGACACCACAGGATGGACAGTACGATGCCGCATCCTGTCATACTCTGTTTTTTTTTTTTTTTTTTTTCTTCCGCCGGTTAGTGACTTGAACCGGGGTCCCCGCAGTGGCAGAATTATGATTGTAAGCCTGAAGGTTTTGTGCTAACACTTAGTATGTTATTATTTTCCCAAGTGATTTTATCTCCTGTCAACATGACAGGAGGGTGAAACTGATCTACTTATGTTGTTGATGTATGTGAATGTGCATTTTCAAATATAAGCAGTAATGACAATATAATGACAAATGCGAAGTTCAACTGATGACTTAATACTGAGCACTTAGGCTTACTATATTTTTAATGAAAAAATACCAGCATAAAATAATAATTTTAGATTTATTTATGTCATATTTTTTAACTGTCAATTTGCTCTCATTGGTCAAATATGACTATGTGAATTTACTTTTTAGCACATTTCCATATGGTCTTTAATTCCTTTTAAGTTTAAATGTCTATCTGCAACTCTTAGGCATACGGTTTTATGCATACCAGCAGAAGTTTCAGTGTTCATACTATATGTATGTATGTATATATATATATATATATATGATTCTATATCACTGTCAATAATAATATGCTTCCCATTTTGCACTAGTTGTACACATATTTTATATATATATATATATATATATATGATTCTATATCACTATCAATAATAATATGCTTCCCATTTTGCACTAGTTGTACACATATTTTATATATATATATATATATATATATATATATATATATATATATGATTCTATATCACTATCAATAATAATATGCTTCCCATTTTGCACTAGTTGTACAAATATTATATATATATATATTTATTTTATTTTTTTGCTGATTTGGCAGTGGATTTGGGTCTGTCTTGTCTAACATTTTGTTTTGATGAAACGTATTGCAAATCAGTCCAAACGTAAAATCTACAATACGATAACCAAATCAAGCAATACCAGTATAATGTGTGTAATACCCTCAATACATCCTAAAATAGCACAGTTATTATTTAAAAACTTTTCGTACGAGACAATAGGGGAAAGTCGCATAGACGCGCGCTCCCGCTTGTTTTGATACCATCCCGGAAGTCAGTCGCAGAGAACTGAACGTGCGCGCGGCCGTGACGTGACGAGACGAGGCTTTAAAGCGCCAAACATGTGCGTGCGTGTTGTTTACGCGTTCATCATGAGAGACAATACAGACACCGAATTGTCCACTCGCTACGCGCCACGCGTCCGCTTATCGATACCGTTACTTTTGTGACGTGAGGAAAAAAAAAAGGGGGGGGGGGGTGGGCGTGGAACGTCACGGCGTTAAATATCAAACGACAATTCTTCGACATTGGCTCGTCGTGCATATATGTATATATATTTTATTTTTTTATTTTTTTTTGTTCGAGGCAACGCTATTTAATAAAACATGTTCGGATTCTGCCGGTGTTATCCCCAGCTAGAAACTGGTTGCCAAGCATTGCATCATTCCTTTCATGTGACTCCCATACGCCCCAAATTCGTCCTGGCCGTCTTATGACTGCATCACAACTGCGCCTCGTACAAACTATACAGACAAGGAGAAATGCACTCAACCTTGCTTGCCAAACAAATCCCGCCACACCTGCCCAAAACTCCGCCGCTCTCATTGGATGTCGTCAAGGAAAACAGATCAGCTGTGTTGTCGCGATTGGCCCGCTCGAATGCAACTCGGCGACGTCACACGGTGGGCCCCCGCTTCGCTTGGCATAGTTCGGTTGGCCTCGCTCCTTATAAACAGCGCCGGGAGTTTCCGTTTAAGCACATTCGGTCGTCAAGAGTTGAACAATGGTTAACATGAGCTATCACCCATTTTCACTCAAATATCTACATTCGAACCAGCGACAGTCGAGACGGCGAACGAATAAAAGGAAAAGGGTGAGTGACAACTTTTCACGTTTTTTTTCAAAGGGGTTTTCCAAGTCTTGGCGACTTAAAGTCAACGGGGAAAACATTGTATTTATTTTTTTTAAGATTGACCGTTTTGAACGTTGACACTAACATTATAAAAGACTGTCTTTTGAATTATCTTTTTTTTTTTTCGGTGTCGCACGTACGACTCGAGCAAAGTTTGAGCTTTGGCGTTCAAGTGCGTCAAAAGTTGTATGAGAGTCAATTGAATGAGATTTAGGAATTGCAGCATTTTTTTTTTTTTTTTTAAATGTCATATTACTGATAAATGTTGCTCAAACTGCATAGCCCAAAAATATATAATTCGCCTTTTTTTAAAAACGTAAAGATTAACAACACAAACGTCCGTCATGCAGATTAACAACATAAACGTCCGTCATGCACAAAGCCCTTCAAACTTAATAAAATTAAAATTATATTTCTATGTTGACGTTTTTTCCTCTCGTCTTTTCTTTAGTTTCGCCCATTCCAGCCACTGGACTTTTTTTTTTTTTTTTTTTTTTTTTTTTGCTTTTCCATGACGTAATTTTCTTAACTCATAGCGGTCAATTGAACAGGATTCGACAATAAAAATCAAGACACTCATCACTAACTAGCAAATGACATGACAGCATATGAAGCAACGTCATCGCAATTTGGCGTGTTGTCCGAAATAAAACAAAAACTACAATGAAAATGACATGATTTCGGTTTTATTGGCGTGATTGTTGGTTGCGGTTGCAGTGCGTGTTGAAGGCGAGCAAGACGCACGACTGCCAGGGCGGAGGGGGTTGAAATCAAAGTGTAGTTAGTCGCCGTTGTTCTCATCTTGTTTATCGATAATGAAGCGTGTTGAGAGGAGCTTTTGAGCACAGGGGGCGCAATTGAGAGGCTGTTGGTCTTTGTTTAGAGTTCTGGGAAAGAACGTCTGTCTTTGGTCACAAAGTTCTTTTTGTTTTTTTTCTTGACAGTTACTAAAGCAAAATCTGACTTGACTGAAAACAAAAAAACAAAACATTTCTTCCAGATTTGTCGGGGCAAAATATCTCCAACCGATTTGCAGACTTGATTAAGGGAGTCCGAAAGGTAAAATAATTATCATTTGTAATACAGTATAGCATTTTCATGTATTTTTTTTTGCATAAGCTTTGCATTTGTAACGAAAAAAAATGCTTTGATTTAAAATGTAATGATTTTGTGTGTATTTATATATTTGCATTTTTAACTTCATAAAATTGCTTTAATGTTCAATATAATTACTCTTTTGTCATTTTTGTACATATATTTTGCATTCTCAACATGTATATTTAATTTTCAATTACATTTATTTGACTTAATTCTGGTGCAATCTATTTTACATCCATTTTGAATCTTAACTATTAATAAATATAGGTTTAAAATACAATTGTAATGCTTAAGATTAAATTTCCAATTGAATTAAATTTGTGCTTGTCATGTTATTACACGCAATTTGTATTTTTAAACTTAAAAATAGTGGTTTAATTTGCATTTAAATAGAATTTTCTTTACAGGCATTTTGCATTTTTAACTTGTCTCAATGACAGTTTTAATTTTCATTTGACTTTATAGACTCTGTCCTTGTATAATTATTTTACATGCATTTAGCATTTTTTAATTCCTAAATTTAGCAACTTAGTAATTGTAGCTCCAATATTGAATTTATTGACTTACCGGTTTTACATTTTGTGTATTCAGTATTTCATACCACGATTAGACAGGTAATTGTTTTGAAGTGAGTGGCACTATTTTCCTTTTTTTTTTTTTCCCCCAGCAGTGGCAAAATGATCATTTAACGTTTGTGCTTCCTGTGCCGACAGGTCCCGAGTGAAGCGTGTGGCCGAGTGTGGAGTGCGTTGCGAGATGACTGCCGAGTGGGTGCACCTGCCCCCGCCGTACCCCCCCGGCGTGGGGCCGCTGTGTGGCGCAGAGTTGGAGGCGTGGTATGAGGACCTGCAGGATATCCTGGGCTCGGACGCGGGAGGAGCAAAGCTGGCGCGTGCCCCCTCGTGCGGCGAGGTCAGTGGCTTATAAAGGAGGGGACAAGGCTGGTCAGACTCGGATCTTCGGGCGTTACTAGTACGTCGTGTTTACACTGAATAGAGCAGGGGTGTCAAAACTTTTCCTTCCAAGTGATGCATTCAGGAAAATTGTGTTTATGAAACATGCTAAAATATTTTGATTGTGAATTGCCCGTCATTTTTGAACGCTTTTGGAAAACAAGAAAAAAATAAAAATTCAACAAACAAGAGTCCATTGCCTCAATTCAGCCTTTGCCAATTATCATGACCTAGATGACTACACACAAAGGAAAAACTCAATTTTTAGCAAGCAAATTGGTATTTTTTATTATTGGTATTGTGACAGTAAATAAAAAATGAGGCAAACATACTATTAGGCGAACGATATTCAAAATGGTGTCAGCCAACAGAGGCTAAGCAGTTAAACAAACAAAAAAAAGTCAAAATCTCATCTTGGTGTTATCAGCAACAAAGCAAAAAATATTTGTGTGACATATATAAGTAAACTTATTAATGTACCATTTAAAAAAAAAAATAGTTTTATCATTTGAATTTATTTACAAATGTGAATGAAAGTCACACATAAAAAAAAAAAATACAATAAAACAATTTTAGATTTTACAATTTAAAGTGTGATGTCTTGTAACATTGAACTTTTATTAAATTTATTGTAAATATTAAACCTCTGTGGGGTGGTCTTTTGGGCTGCCAAATGGTCCCCTAGCCATAGAGTGATGTCAAATTTGGTGTTTTCGTACTTACAGAAGGAGCCCGAGTTCCTGGATGTTCTGGAGAGTTGCTCCCTGACGTGGCTGACAGAGGGAGGTCACACGTGGGGAGAGGGCATTCAGAGGGCAACAGAGCAGATTCACAACGCCCAGCCTCTACATCACACCTCCTCCTCATCCTCCTCCTCCAGCTTGACTCCGGCAGAAGAGCGGAAAACGGAGGCGAACGCGAGGAGCGGTGACGGCGACCTTCTTCCTCCTGAGTTCTTTGAGTTCCTGAGTGAAGGAGGAATGGTGGATTCAAGCAGTGGTTGTTATTACCATCATCATCACCACGAGCAGCAGCAGGTTCACAACATCCATCCAGCGTCTCCATCAGCCAGCGAGGAAGAGTTGCCCTGCGTCCCCGATTCGCCATCCTGCTCGTCATCCTCCGCCTCGCAGTCGCCTTCCAGGCGCTGCTCGTCTCCGTCGTCGCCCGTCTCGTCGCCGTCCATCTACTCGCCTTCCCGCCCCGGCAAGCGACGGAGAAGCGAGGGACCCGATGGCGCCACGTCGTCCCCGGGCGCCTCAGTCGCCCAGTCGCAGCAGCGCGCATCCTCCTCATCCTCGTCATATTTGTCCGCCAAAAAGAGTCGCAAGGAGAGGGAGCAGGAGAACGAGAAGAAAGTGCAGGAGCTGACGGAGCAGAACGAGCGCTTGAAAGCGGAAATCGAAAGGTTGGGTGAGGAGGTGCAGCGTACGCGGCGAGCCCTCATCGAGAGACTTGTCAACACCAGGAAATGAGCTCATAGAACGACAAGAAGCGGCGGTGAGTAAATAAATGGTCTGTGTGTGTCCTAAGACCAGAAGGTATGAAAACCAAAGAGATTTGAAGATGTTTGGAAAAGATGATGAAAGTCAAGGCAGAGTTGAAAGAAAAGCTGCAACATCACTGCAGCAAACTAGAAAGACTCAGCATGTGAAACGGAAAAGAACAGGAAGCTCTTAATTGCATATCATACACTCTTAATTGCATATCATACAGTGGTCGCAAGGTTTGGAACATGAAGTTACCCCACCATTAGGAAGGATGATTTGATGATTTGTACGTTGGAAAGAAAGGAATTGAGTTGAGGGCATTTTGTTGTCGTGTTTTCCCGCCATTTTGCAATACACTAACTCCTCGTAAAAGGGCTGCAATTTGGCTAGCAGAGATTATTTGCCCCAATTTGTGGACAGAAGGAGCTCAGGAACGTTTTGAATGTGTCCCCTCGCTTTGAGAGTACAAATATTTTTTTTGCTTTTTCTATAAGCCTTTGCATGTACGTATAGTTAATACAGCAGGTTGCCCCTGACTAATATTTCTACAGGTTACCTTTTTTTTTGTTTTTTTTATTCAACCCAGGAACCTTTTTTTTTTTTTAATTCAATGCGGGACTTGTGGGATACATCCACTTGATATTTTTATATAACTGCAATAACATTTACTGTATACATTTGTACTGTTCATTTCTACTTAATCAAGTCATCAATTGTTAATTATACATGAATATGCATGTTTTTTAAAAAATCATTAATGGGATTCATGTTTGTTAACTTTTCTTATATCTGTCACTGTAACCCCAAATTTGCAATAAAATAATTGATTTTCTTTGCTTGTTAATGCAAGGTTTATTGTTCACATGAATGACAGGAAGTACACTGCGTCACACTATGTATGGACCATAATAGATTTTCACAAGGGAAAATTTGATACTTTTTTTTTTTTTTTTTAAACATTCACTGCAAGCCTTCCCAGTTAACATGGATATTTGCCTTCTAAAGCCATTAATGGCAGTGAATGTGTTAATTGTGGTGTAAAAACATTTTCGCACCTTGCGAGGCTGATGTTGAGTATCAAATCAGTTATTCTTGGTGTAGGGATTTTTCCCAAATCCGTTCCATTCTGTAGCAGAATTCATTTGGCTCCCTTTTGTGTGTGTTCATTTCCCCGCCGGCCTCACTAGCATTTCATTAGACCTCGGTGCTAAAACCCTGTTGTCTCAGATCCCGTCACGGCTTTGCCTTTGGCTAACATGCTCATCTCGCCATGCACATCTTGTTCCCCCTTTTCCCGCTATCACACCTTGCATATTGTACCCCTCCGCTAACCACCTCCACTGTTGGCGACTTTTATGGCCGCGTCTCACTTCTTGCCCTTGACGGGTGCGGGCTCGGGGCTCTTGCCCTCTGCCAGCGCCAACTGCTTCTTCAGCTCCAATAGTTTAGACACCTCGGCCGTGATCACCGATTTGTCGGCCTTCTGCGCTTTCAGGGCTCGCACTTTTTCTCCCTGCCGCACATAAGATGACGGTTAGAAATGTGCATTGTTTAAAAAAAAAAAAAAAAAAACAAGGACTCTTGACAGACAATTCCGATTGTAAATTAGTTATTTGCAAAAATGTGCCAACTATCAATAGTGACTACTATGTAAATAAATGCAATTTACAATACGGTAATTCAACTGTATCCCATTCCTCCGTTAACCATGTGTGACGAAGAATCTAAAACTGAAAAATTATAAATGCTATATTTTCATTAGTTCATTACAAAACTCATGCATTTAAAAGCCAATTTTTTTAAAAAATAAAATGAATGTTGAACGGCTCTTTGTTGTGTGCAGGATTTGATAGTTAAATAATATTAATCAGTCAACATAAAAAAAAAAAAGACTTGCAGGGGTCCATTTTGGAGTCTCCGTTTGTTATAGTAAAATTGTATTAATTCATAATTATTTTTAGTGTGTCAATGTTTTGGTATTAGATTACACAGGGTGTCCCCCAAAAATTTTGTCACTCTTGACTAGGCGAACTAGGGACAGGACAATTTTCTTTCATGCAATTATATAAAATGTAGTTTTTTTCCCCCTTTCATTTAACTCAAACTTGTATTGATGTCAATAAACACCTCAGTCAAAACGAACTATACGAGTACTGTAATGGCCAGTCAAATAGTGAGTAAATTTGTTTGGGACACCCTGTTTTAGTAGTCCATTTCTAATTTGGGTACTGAGCTGGAAAATTTGGGAAACCCTGGTGTGTAGGATTTGATATTCATAAAATAATTTAAAAAAACTATTCGATAGAAACTAAATTGTTTGCAGAGGTCCAGATGCATCAAAACATCACCTGCTCAGCCACAGCCTGCGTCAGCTGCCGGGATTTCTCCGGGTCCACTCCGGCGTTCACTTCCATTGCAGTGATGGGCGGCATAGCGGCCGACTGAGGGCTGGCAGCGTTTGGAGTCGGCACCTGAGTGGGCAAACAACATTACGGCATTTCAGAGAGAAGACTGATGTCATTTCAGACAATAGGGGTTCTCAGTCAAGGTGTTGACGGGATTTCACGAGCGGCTGATGAACGAACAGACGTGGTGACACACTGGACTCACGGTGATAAGAGAACGTTCAAATGCTGCTAGTATTAGTGAAAGCAAGCGCTAATCAACGGTGACGGCACCAGCGTGGACGCTTCACAAACAAACACAGCAATGGTACCTTCTTGTTTGGCGGTACATCTTCCAGCTAGACGAAGGCAGTTTAGACAAGGATTATTCTCTCGCTACCTGATTAATTCATAACATACAAAGCACATATTGTGTGTTCGCTATGTATCACATTTGAAAAAACTACAAGCAAGTATTCAGTCTGCCGGGACCATTTGCACGGCTAGACATCACCACTTACTGCTGTTTTCCACCCCAATAGAATAGCCAAACTCCTTGTTGGTTATCACATACCTGCTGGCCGCCAAATCTCTTCTTCAAAGTTTCAATCTGCTCCACCTCCAGTTTCTGGAACAATGGACTCACCTGCACGGGAGAAAAAGGAGAGTTATTTAAAAATATACATTTCACTTATGATGAATATGCATCAGAATCATTCTGCAGACTTTGGAGATGTAAAACGTAGCCCGAATCACTGCGCTAAGGCCGCCGATAAGGTTGTACACTTCAAAATCTACGAATCGCGCAAATTTCTTTTTGCGTGATGCAACACAAGATGTCAGCGTATCGCACGTGACCTCAAACGTACCTCCTGAGACCTCACTTCAAGAAGCATCCAAGGATTCAAGGAGAGAAATGACACAAAATGTAATTTTGAATTGCTCGTAAACAAATAGTTTGGGTCTCTGGAGTGGCTGCCCATCCATCAAGAGGGAAACTAAACACCCAAGTAATTCTTTTTGTTTAGGGATGTTCGATAACACATTTTTTCAGGCCGATACCAGTACGGGTACGCACCGATATCGCTACCGCTAGTACTTTTGATACATAAAATTTCGATGAACACATTGACAAGTAATTGTGAACAAAGACCTCTTTCTGTCTTTCTGACGTAATAATAATGATTTGCCGATGTATCAAACCGCTGCGCTGCAGCACCAACTACTGGTGAGGAGGACTTGCTTGTATTTTTTTTGGCGGGTGGTACCGGCAACCATCACGAGTACCCGATACCTTGAAATACAGATACCTGGTCTGCAGTGCATTTGTTTAGTACAGTTCAGTTGAATTTAACTTTTAAATACATTGCCATTTAGTCGTTTAGAACTGCTTTCTAACATTTGTTAAATACAAGTTTTAATTCACTTTTATGTGCAACACATTTTAAATGAATTATTATTTGAGTATAGTTTTTTTTATGTTCCTATATTTAAGCATAATGTTAAAACAATCTTACAGTAATATTAAACATACTTTGAGGAAATATAAATGCTGCCTTGTTTTGGATTAACACTTGGACCTACTTCGCTACTAATGTATTTTAATGTTCATTATGGATAATGTATTTTTTGGTGGTACTTGGTGTAATAAATTTAAGAAACACTGATAACCTTCCAAAAGGCCTTTTTCTTTTTAAAAAAAAAAAAAAAAAAAAAAAAAAAAAAAGGGGGACTCTCCTGTATGAATGATTCCAGAAGTGGAAAACCCATACTCACGGTGCCAATATGGTGGCCGGCGTCGAGGACGCGAGTGAAGGCGCCCGTGCCGCGCAGAATGGCGCTGACGCAAGAATGAGGTGCGTTGAGTTGATCCCTGATGGTTTGGCTGACCGCCGGCATGTAGGGCAGCAGCATGACGGACAGTAAGCAGGCGACGTTGATGGACACGCCGGTGACAGTGCCTGCACGCTGCCTGGAGGGGAATGGTATATTCAGAATACTGGCCCTCTAAAATTGAATTTCCAATTCCAGGGTGACATTAGAATGTGAATCCAAAAAGTCGAGTGATGGTCAACTTATGCATCTTTATTCAAAGCTGGGATTCTCGTATATACTGTATATGCAAATTTGTCCAACCCTGCTTGATATTATAGACAGAGCTTGGCTCAGGCTGGTCGTCGTAATCTCACCGTTCTGCATCTCCTCCCTTGATCTTCTTCCAGGGTTCATTTACTTGGATGTACTGGTTGCCATGGCGAGAGATGTTGAGGATATGCTTCAGACCGTCACGGATTCTGATGGAAATATTCACGCGTCGGTTCAGTTCCAGCGCAAACAGCTTCTCAGTCACCAGTTAAAACATCACAAAACTATGCATACATGGAACAGCACACACTGATGCCATATTGAATGCAGTGGTAAAGTGGTCTTACTTGACTTTGTCCATGAGTTGGATGTACTGCTCCAGCTCCCAGCCCACTACAGCCAGGAGCTTCTTATCTTCCTGCAGCAGCTCCATCACGGGCACACAGCCATCAAAGAACTTTGAAACAAACATGCCGGCTCTAGAGGATTGAGGAGGGGGGTTGAAGGAGGGTAAAAAAAAGAAAAGCAAGGAAAAAATATATAGGGATCATCAGGAGAGTGAGAATAGCAGCTAAGAATCAGTGGGGAGAAAGTGCTACATAAGAAAAAAGGCGCGCTAGCCGCCACACTAATTGATGATAAATTATAGATTGTGTTGCCATGCGTAATGCGGTCTGCTGATGTAAATGAACATAACAGCTCTCTCTTTGAGCCTCTTCAGTGCAAATAATCGAGCTGAGTTGTATGCGCGCATCAGCGGGACGCTCATGGTAAGAGGCTGACGTCTCTGACGCAACATGCCCATCAATATTTGACTGAATTCCGCCCGACTAAAATGCTTTGACAAGACTGTCATATTTACAATGAACGGTGGACTTGATGTGGGAGTGGAACGAACTTTGCCTGACCCGCACTCTTCAATTTTTGTGAGCCCAGAATGCTCACAAGGTGGACATCCTGACACTAATTATGTTGTGATTTGAGGTCTGGTTTTCGGGCTACAGTCTACCTCTAAGCACCTCCGGCTGGATGCAGTTTAAGATCTTTTTAAAGCAATTAGGCATCAACACTTGCTGCCTGAGAACAATTTTTGAAGATCAGGGTGCTTTGGAAAAAAAATTACAAAAATCTGAGGGAAACCTCTTTGATGTGGGATTTAACCCCAATCTATTTTTTTAAAGCCATTAAAAGGCAGTATAATTGGGTGTGATATTACACCATCCCAAACATATTTACCAAACACAGGGAGAATCTCTTGAAATAGTTACATCTCCAACAATCTGTCCCTAATTGGACTGCATCTTTTAAGCAAATTACCCTCCTTTTGATTTCACGTCGACTGAACGAAGCAGCAGTGCATTTTACCAAAAAGAAAACATTCTTAATTGGTCAGTTACAACATGTTCTCGCTCTATGATGGCCAACTATTACTTGTTTTATTTCACTGTTGATGGACTTCAGACATTCTCTCGTTTTACATCTGCAACAATGGACTGAGATGGGCAACATGGGTTCATTCACACCTCTGACCACCGCGGGTTGGAAACTTGTCTCCGCCGACTTACTGTTCGGGGTTACGCAGGAATTGTACGCGCTTGCTGTACCCGTGTACTCTTTTTCCATGTCATCTAGATATCTGATTACCACCCGCTTTAACATGGTGTCCAGTTAGACATTCTCTTTTACTTTTTCCGTTCATTTCTGTCGTCAAAAACCTCTCACTGTTGTAGCTGGTGCTCCTGCTTCCGGCGCAACAGACAAAAGCACTCCTACTACAATAGTTGTTCTTTTCCCCCCTTCTAGAAGTGCAGCCAACAATGGCTTACAGAGCTGCTATAATTAAATTCAGTCACAATTCCATTATACTATTAGTCATCTTGGCATTATTATTGCCAACACAATTAATGTTGTTCACACTGCTTCCTTATCCCTGCTGCAATCCCTCCGCCCCTAGGGGTGGGCAAAGTGGGCAGAAGCCCCACTTTTCCTCCGAGCATTAACATGATCACGAATCCAGAAATATTTGTGACATTCATTTAGCTGCTTTTCCCCCTAAAACTGCTTAATTAAAATGTATGTATTATTTTTAAAATTCATTTATCTCAATAAATAATTGGTACTTTTTTTTTTTTTGCCTCATCTACAAATGACCGAACCCATCTGTCTGTTTTCAAAATCAAATGTGGTGCTTGAGAACAAATTTTGCCAAACCTGCTCTATCCTATTTCTCCACATCTCTGCTTGCTTTCTCCCTTATCACTCAATCTCAAGTTAACTGATCGAGGCAGACGACCACCCCACGCCGAGCCTCAGGTCTGTTCAAGGTTTATCCCTTCGAGGGAGTTTTTCCCTAGCCTCCGTCACCTTGTGCTTGTGGGGTTCAGTTGGTTTCTTAATGTGCGAGAAACATGCTTCCAGACCCACTCCACAAATGAAATCCCTTGAGATACCATGTTGTTGATAACTCCTTCATTCAGCTCTTTAGCGACCGACCTGTTAATGAAGTTGCCCAAGTTGTTGAGCAGCTCCGAGTTGTTCTTCAGAGCCATGTCGGCCCACGAGAAGGCAGAGTCCTGCCCCTCGGGACGCATGTAGAGCAGGTAGAAGCGCCACACGTCGGACGGGATACCCGTGTCCTTGGCCATGTCGCCGAACACGCCGACGCCACGGCTCTTGGAGAACTTTGTGTCTTCGTAATTCAGATATTCTGCACACAAGTTGTAGCATGAATAATTCATCACACTTTGAATTTTTAATGTCATATGTAATGAAAGTATTAATGGTTGCTATTACAAATGCGTACCGGTGGCAATCAAGTGATTGACCAGTGTGTAGTTGTCCCGAGCTCCCAGGAGGGAGCAGGGAAACACCACACTGTGGAACGGCACGTTGTCCTTGGCCATGAAGTTGTACAGCTCCACCTGGCGGTACATAAACAACACTGCAACGTGAGGATGACATCATATTAGATCATCGTGAGATCATCCCGTTCAAAGAGGACTTATCAGCGCTTCCCAGCCCCCACCCTAAACACACACTGACACACACACTCACAGCTCAATCCTGGGGTTTTAGATGGAGAGAGATGAGATGAGTCGATGTTGCATGCAGGCATTGATTATGAGGGCAAATGATGGATGTTGCTTTTTTTGTTTTATCTGTTGGATCTTATGTCTTTTTAATGAACAAGTAGACGCTAGTTAACTGACGCCTAAAGCGTCTTTCTATCTAGAAGATCTTAAGTCTCCCAACAAAATGTGAAGTTTATCATAGTTGAGCTGAATCAAGACAAACTCTCAGTGCTTAAGACTGCCTTACCTGATCTGGATTCTTCCACCACTGTTCCCATTTGTCTGTGTAGTTGGCAGTGATAGAGACATAACCGATGGGGGCGTCGAACCACACGTAGAACACCTGAAGAAGAAGTGGCAAAAGAGTCATGAGTGACCCCATTTGCAAATGCGTGTGAAGAAAACATTGTAACGTTATGTTTGCACACACGGGGTGGATTTACACTGCATGGTTCAAGTGAGTCAGATCCTTTGGTCCCAAGTAGCACAACTGGGAAAGACATGCTGTCAAATAAACATATTTTAAATGTATTATTGTATTGCTTATTTCCATGGTGTCAGCACAACATGGCATTATGTTCATGTTGGAAATGTAATCAGTAAAAAAAAAAAAAATCGGATAATGGCATTAAATCCGAATTGGGCACTTGGACTTGCAGTGTTAACCCAGCCTTGGTGAGAGAAAAAGCAGACCTTTTCTTTAAAGTCCGGGTGAGGTACTGGCGTTCCCCATTGGAGGTCTCTGGTGATGCAGCGAGGTTTGAGTCCATCCCTGAGCCAGGAGCGAGTGATCTGTTTGGCATTCGCAGTCCAGTCTCCGTTGCCGGTGGACTTGTCCAGCCAGTGCTCCAACTGAGCCTCTAACTGGAGAATATACACAATTAAAAAAAAAAAAAAAGAAATTAAAAAAAAAAAAGACTTTCAGTGCTGCTGCTGCTTTTACAGAGAAACTTGACACAAAATGGGACTATGAGCGATGCAACTTGTACCTTTGGCAGGTCCAGGAAAAGATGTTTGGACGAGCGGATGACTGGAGTCTGTCCACAGACTTTACAGTGAGGTGCCTAAAAAAAAAAAGGGACAGACAGACAGCTTCATTCAATACATCAATCCATCCCTGTTCTATAACGCTCGTTCCGGTGAGAGTTGAGCTGGAGTTGATCTCAGCTGAGATTGGAGAGAGAAGCGGTGTAACACCGTGGACTGGTCGCCAGCCAATCGCAGGGCACATATAGACAAACAGGCATTTATATTCACACAAACTAAAATCGCGATTATCAAAATCAAAATGGGACATAACCATCAGTTTAGCAGTATCTAGAGTGAATATTACAGCAATAGGTCGATCACACCTCATCAGTCTCAAAGTCATTAACAAAAGAGCTCACCTTGAGTTCCACTGCATTGATGAGTCGCCCACACTTGTCGCACTGGTCGCCACGGGCGTCCGGGTACTTGCAGTGGGGGCAGGTGCCTTCGACGAAACGGTCAGCCAGGAAACGCTGGCATTGCTCACACCGTAGCTGCTCCACCAAGTCTTCCACCAGGAAGCCATTCTTGTGGAGCCTCCAGAAAATGTTCTGGGCTATCCTGAGTGACAAACATTTGGGTGGACAGTTGAGTACAAATTCAGTCTAAGACAGACCAGACAGGGAACCGCCAACTAAGAGCAATCGTTACCGACAGAGAAACCATTCAAGAAAAGAAATATGAAAGGGTTTAATTTGGCGATTATTAAGTGTTACGGGGGGAGGGGAGCTTATGGTTGGATCAAAATGTGCAAGGTCTTTACATGAATCCACTCTGGTCTTTCAGTCTTTGGGCTGTTTTCTAATTCACACAGCGCCTGATGTCTTCTGCAGTGCTGTTGCAGATTAATATGTCTGCTCTGTCTCCTTTTTGTTCACAATATTGCTGTATAATAAATTTTATCTTAACACCACAGAAATTGCAGCTACAAATGAAGACCAAAAAAAAAAAAAGCAAGGTAACTTGCAGACTACAACTCTGCACTGAGACTGACTCAGTTATTAAGGAGATTTTATGGTTGAGGGGACGAGACGTTCAACATCAGAATCCTGCCCAGATTACGATAATCTTATGTTACATAATCTATATAACAGCGTAAAACCTATTTTCATACATAAACTAAACAGTGTCAAACCAGCATCCTGCTCAGGTCAGGACCTTGCAGTGTTGTGACTTGTGACCTCTTTGTTTAGCTTCTCTCTAGCATTATAATATATGCAGGGTATCACCCAAAAATTACATGATTTGAAAAATGAATATCTGAGTATCTACATCCTAGGCAAACTAAATTAAATAGGCTTCATGTTGGCAAAATAAACTATAAACATTTTCACTACATATTCAGAATCATACAGATTTTACAACAGATTTCATGAAATTTCACTAGCATGCACAGCACCTATAACATGACTAGCATTTTTCTTTTTGCCTTTCTTCTTGAATTTTTTCGTGCCGTGTCGAAATCTGCTTTCCCGCTGATAGTGTATTTTTATTGAACTTCCTTGAAAATGTACGCTGCATATGTTTATTTGACTTTGTTAGAGCATTTTCTAACACACAAAATGCCTTTTCATGAATGTCAATCTTAATGTTGGAAATAAAGAAAAGCATTAAACTGACATAAACTGAACTAATTTTAGTGAGAAGTTGCTATGTTATTAGACTATGAAAGCCTGCTTGTAACTTACTCCGTCTGCTTCTCGGTAGTCGTCCTGCCAAAGAAGTCAAAGTCAATCTGGAACCACTTATAGATGCTGGCGTGAATGGCGTGGTATTTGTCGCAGATCTGCTGCGGCGTCAGGCCTTCCTCGCGAGCTTTATTTTCCGTGGCCGTGCCGTACTCGTCTGTGCCGCACACGAACAGAGAGTTCCAGCCTCGCAGTCGGCCGTACCTTGCAGAAGGCAACATTGAAAAGGAGAGGTTTCTTGCTGAATAAATTGGTAGTACATACTACATGTGATACACAGGACACTGCAGCAACTGGCCTATTTATATGTATACAGGGGTTTTACAACAGAGTGTCATTCAGCAGCGACGTAACCCAAATTTCAGTGTCGGAACGCACCATACTCTATCGCTAACCTACGCTATTGCAGAAGTCATAATTACAGGGAATTTTTGTATGAAAACACTTGCAGGCCATAAATATAAAACAATCAAATGGAAAACTAGTATGTACTCTAGTAACCTAGCATGTCTTCTGGAGCCACGTGACCACATATTCTTATGCCGCTGTCAAAACTAGTTAATTGCACGTTGTCCGTAACCTCAAAAACGTCGTTTGTCAATACAGTCATAAGGCGTGGACCCCCTGTATTCTTTCCCTCTTGTGCACCTGGAGAAGACGTCAGCGCTGAGAACACAGCCAATGATGTTGCCCAGGTGGGGTACATTGTTGACATAGGGCAACGCGCTGGTCAACAGGATGTTTCGTTTGCCTTCCTGCGGCAGACTGAAGGAAAAATGAAGGAGTCATCAATTTAAAGAGAACCTTGTAGAATAGTGTAACAAATTTAATAACATACATTGGGTGACGTCTGTCTGTGGCTGCTGAGGAGGAATTTAAACCCTTGTGCCAAGTGAGAGCAGCAGCTTCCATCTCTTCCTGTGACACCGCATGTTCCCCTTCTTCACCCTAAACAAACACAGAGAACACATTCACTGTTAAACAAAACTAATTATCTCGACGCCTAAAGAAAACATTTTCCCAATGTCCTATTCACTTTCTGAGATATTTCTGTTGACAGATTATGCGGGGCACTGTAGCGTAGATATCACAACAGCACCCCTAATGCGACTCCTTGAAGTCTAAAGGTTTATTTTATTATTATTATTATTTTTTCTCTTTATTTTCTATTGGTTTATTTTATTTATTTATATTTATCTGGCGGATACCTCAACAGGGCCGCTGTTGCAGACCTGCCCGCTGCCTCTGCACTGGCCGCTCTGCGGCGGAGGCTGCCTCTGCATGAAGCTCTTCATCGCCTGCAGGCCTTTTCCCTGCAGCACTTTATGAGACGCCGACACGCAGCTCTGTGAGGCGGCCAAACGGTCGAACCAAACCTTCACGGACGTGTGTTCACCTGGGAAACGCAAGGGAGAGGGATAAGGAAATAGAATCAGAAAAGGAACATGTATATTTAATTAAGTATGGGAAAGGCATAGCTAACAAAATACAATGATTAAACATTTAAGCGCTATCTAAGGTGAAATTTCATGCAGATCTAAACATTTTACAATCGCTCTGAGGGAGGGAACATTAACACAACCTGATTTGAAATAATGAATGAAATACACACGTCTAAACACAATGTTAATTCTTACCCGAAGCGAGCGATGATGCGGACAAAATCGGATGCAGCGCGGCACAAACAACAAGATCAGCGACCGAAACAACATCCTGAGACAAACAAAAACAAAACTGACTGCAGTGAAAGCACACAGTACACAGGGAACAATCATTTTAGAATCGCCTATTACAATCACACATTTACATCTCAGTAAGGATTAAAGTAAATTGCAAATATAATTTTTCCTCCGTTGATGAGTGGCCTGTTCCATTTACTCGAAGAATGAAGAAGAATGCCATTTTTATCCTAATGCAATTAGGTTCATTGAAGAATTGTCTGTAGATGCGAACGTGAGTGTGAATGGTTGTTTGTCTGTGTCCAGGAACTGACTGGCACCAAAAGTCATTTAAGAAAGGCTGCAGCTCAACCACAACAAGTGGTATAGAAAATGGATGGATGTGGGAAAGTTTAGCAGCTTTTGCCCCAAAATGCAACAGCGCTCTCTCTGTAAATGTCACAGTGAACTTTAGTTTTACAGATGCCATGTCTGGGCCCCAGGCAGTGTATATTTTGTGGTAAAGACATCCACCATGACATATGGTGGTATGCGATAAGCTCTTTTTAATTCGGCCTGTAAAAGCCACATTTTTCCACCTTGAGGTATTATCTGCCTGTATGTAAGATTCGAATGCCGAATTCCAACGTCTTCCACTCTGATGTGTTGAAAGCAATGACATGCATCACACCAGACCCAAACAGCCGCACACAGAGAGCTGACTGTGGGATGTTGTGCTGCTGCGTAAAAGCCAGCACAGATTGCTAGGTTCTGTGTAAAAGGCACAGGCTGATAAACCCCCGGGATCTATGGCTTCTGCTCTGATATGGCTATTGTGCATGTTCTTTGTGTTAAAGAGGCTCCCTAGTTATGGCACACACCTGTTATTGTTATTCTGAGGAGGAAAAAGAGATGTATATTTAGACCAAGTTGTATGGTTACACCGAAGTTCTGTTCCTATGGCCTTCTTGCACCGCTGCACAAACTAGTTCATTGTGCACCGATTGTAACCTCAAAACCTTGTATGGTGTCTATTAGAAAAAGGGCACTCTTTGAGAAAAATAGCATATACATCTTAAAGGAGGACCGGTATGTTTTACCGCAGTTAAATAAGATGTGGTCGCCTTGGTCAAGCTTTGGTCCAAGTAGCTGAGAGGGCCTGCAAGGACTTTAGGGACCTCCGATTCTTTCCCCTGAAGCACCGCCATGTGAAGCGCCTGAAGCAGGGCAGGCTGCACAAATCAGACAACAGACAATAGTTACAACAGAGGAAAATGACTTTTACTCCTTGCTAAGTCTGAGAGCACAATTAAATGATTATTATTTACACAATTGAAATCCGCTCTGGTGGCAACGACACACCGAAGCGCATGCGGTAAGAGGATTTTGCAGGCGAGAATGTGCAGACTCGGGAATGAAAATAATTTACATCTTTAGGAGGCTTTAGTGTGTTGTGCAACAGATTGGCAACAAACCTGAAAAGTCTGTTGTTTCACATTGAGGGGCCTACCTGGAGATCTGTGGCCTCCCATTCGAGCCACTGATCGCAAGCCTCGTTGCACTCTTGCCCACTCACTTCAAACATGTATCTAAGAAGACGAGAAATATGAGCAGAATTTAGATCCTCAGGAATAAATTCATTCATTGACTTTGCAGGCAGAACTGTACATTACTGACCGGCATATGGCGTTGGGGCCAAAAAGGTGCTGTCCATTTGGAAGGAGCAGGGCTGGTAAAGATGGACGGCTCAGGAAGGGCACGACTTTTTCTAAAAAATAAAAAAAAAGAACAAAGAAACAAGTCACAGAATTTATTATAATGAAGGGCTCTAACTTTGACAAAGCAAAAAAAAAAGTGAATGAGTAATAATTGGCGGCACGGTGAACGACTGGTTAGAGCGTCTGCCTCACAGTTCTGAGGAGCGGGGTTCAATCCCCGGTCCCGCCTGTGTGGAGTTTGCATGTTCTCCGTGTGCCTGCATGGGTTTTCTCCAGGCACTCCGGTTGCCTCCCACATCCCAAAAACATGCATGGTAGGTTAATTGAAGACTCTAAATTGCCCGTAGGTGTGAATGGGAGTGCGAATGGTTGTTTGTCTGTATGTGCCCTGCGATTGGCTGGCAACCAGTTTGGGGTGTACCCCACCTCCTGCCCAATGATAGCTGGGATAGGCTCCAGCACACCTGCGACCCTAGCGGCTCAGAAAATGGATGGATGGAGGAATGGAGTGTTACGTGTTGTGTGTGTGTTACATACATTATATTAGACCCGTCTTTTAAGGGATTATATAGCTCCATTGCAAAATGCACTTTTTAGTGGCTTTTATACAGTTGAGTGTCTGGACCTACTCCTATCGATTATTCCACCGATTAATTAAATAAATACCACAGCGACATGCCAGGCGGTGTCGGCTTAATGATTCACGGAACCCGGCTGCTGAAGGAAAAGCAAACATCTGGAACGAGCAGTCCAATCAGGGGAGGGGTGATGAATAATAATGCAGATATCTGTCTGACTTGTTTTTGTCACAGCTCACATTTTTTTACGATGTTGTTCAAACACGCTTTTACATGCAGCCTCACCTGACTGGCACAAGTCAAACCCAATTGTTCACTGACTGGGTGCCTTCCCAATGTAAAATATATGTAAAACAAGGAAAAGGTCTGCTATGCAAGTATAGTTGTGTGAATGCCTGAAGATCGGTAAAATATTTGCAGCTTGGAAGCACATACTTGGGGTCAAAGGTTTGGCTTTTGCAACAAATAAATGGGCACCACTTTGTGGCAATGTAAACTCAATTGACTCTGTGATCGCCTTCCACCGGGCTCCTTTCTTGTCACATGGTAAACAATACAAAAATCATTCCACTCGTTGTCTGTGATAGGAAATTAAGCCGCTCAACATTTTTTAACGCTATCCGCTAAAGTCGTCAGAAAAGTCACTAAATATAGCACGACCAAATTGCTTAGTTGTCAATACTGACTGTGCTTTTTCGAACTACCCCTTCTCGATTCGCAGCCGTGTTCTTGCACGTCACTTAACGACGATGAATAAATATTACAATTAATTCAATTGAATTTGTTTAAGTTCATTTTTTAAATATTAAACATGATTATTTAGGCTGAAATGTTAATGCCCCCTGGCTCAGGTTCCTCCATGTTGTTGGTGTCCCCGTGGTTTTTTTTCTCCTTATGAATCCCCAAGGACTCAACCACAGTTTACTTTTTCTACTTAACATTTTTTTTTCCAAGTTGCAACGTCTTTCGCAGAAGTTGAAAAAAGTAACAAGCAAAGTAAGGTGCAGAAAGTATAAGTATCTGTGTTCAAATATAAAAGTAAGAAGTCGTCAGAATAACAGATACCTGAAAAATCTACATTAAGTACACTGAGAAAGTATATGTGTAAAACAAAAGACAGTGTACTGTAGACGTTCACTATTTCTCCAGTTGCTATGCTCCGGTCTCCTGCCATAGGGCTCCGCCGGAAGTGCGTCGACCTCTTTTAACGAATGCGGAAGTTTGTCGCGCTATTTGATTGGCAGTAGCAGGCAATGAATGGCACGAGACAAGCTAGCTTATGTGGCCCCAAAAACCGCCACTTTCACGAAAAACTCAGCTCGAACGACACAAAGTCACACGCCTTGCCTAACGAGTATTTAAGTTAAGTCAGACACTTTTCCTGTTATAACCGCCGAGTATTTTAAAGCTAAGTGTCCCTCTTACCTTCGTGGTTGACAAACTGGACTTCACACCGGACTCCGGCTACTTCTAAGGCAGCCAACACTTTTAGGCAGTGTGGGTTGCCTTCGCTAACAAACAGTTTCATTTGGCAGTGGACTGATGACTTGGTTGGGGAAATGTCTACTTTTATCCACGCTAAAGTGGCGTATAATGTGACAACTTTACCGGTACGTGTGGTCCACGGACACACGCTGATGCAAGGCGAATGCGCGTCACTGACTAATGGCGGACTTGTAGTTTTTAGAATGGCGCCTGTATTGTAGCTCGCCATGATGGAGACAACATCTCCCATAAAGCGTAGCGTCGACTTGACATTCGCTAAGGTAGCTTGGTTTAATCAAACTGGAAGCACAGCCGGGCGGTGTTTGTCTCGCTGCAAGTCTCTGAAGCTCCCGTCACTTGCACCGCCTGTCCGCGGAATCTGATTGGGTGAATGTAAAACCATATCGCGTGAGTTTAGCCAATCTTCAACCGGGAAACTCATGCAACGCAAGCTGTATTTTTTTATCCGCTTAAAGAGCTCGCAGGAGGAAACAACATTCACTAAACCGGGCAAATTAAGTGCTCTCATATGCGACTGTTATTTAAAAAAAAGTGCCAGACAGGGTTGTTCATATTCGTCAAATGATTTTTGGCATCTACCGAGGATTAATGTGCTACGGGGAGAGCGCAGCAAACTAACCGAAAAAGCAACTGTCCAATCTGAAAACATTACCTCGCTGCAAGAAGGTGAGTGTTGACATGCAAACACATTTATGCTGTGAAATGTTTATTAAATAACTTCCGCGGTCATCATATCGAAAATAGTTTTCTGTGCATTATTATTAAACCGAGAGCTTTATAGCGGCAAAGTGTCTTTCAAACTAGGATTAGTAGGTGAGTGTATGGAAATATAGCATATAATCAATTACTATTTTTTTCTTTTTCTATGCAGATTTAGTTTCCAAGGAATTGCACAATGCAATACACAATATTCCACGCACGTAGTATTATCAATTGTAGCTAGAACATGAATTCCATGTTATAAATGAAACATTTTCAGTATATTGGATTATTGTGGAGCTACTTTAATCTGTTCAGATCCATTGCACGTTTTTAAAGTTGATTTGAGCCCTTAAAACATTGATAAAATATCAATATGCAATCAGAGTAGCTGCTGCCAAAAAGGCTTTAGGCCACTGCTGCCACTATTGAGCCACCACCAGGTCAGACAGACACACACAAATGGCTACATGTTGCTGATAGACCATGAACAAAATGTATTGTTTCCACCTCAGTGTGTCATCAAAATATATTTGCTCAAAGGCTTGAACGTGCAACCACATCCTGTGGAAACACACCGTCACTTGCACCGCAATTGGACACAACTCAAGCCCAACGACTCGACACGCGCAGACTCCCTGACTTGAGCCAACGTACAGGCTTAAATGCTCCTTACTTCTTTCGTTTGAAATGTTCCGTTGTGATTTCATCTTTGCTGAGGTCGCAACCGCCAATCACCAGGCCCGCCCTTAACAACCCCCATTCAGAGTTACAGATATTACACTGCCCTTCCCTTTATGAAGCCCCTCACCCCGAGGGGTCCCAAAAAAATCCCTAAACCTCGGCAGGTCTTCGCCTCCGTCCGTCTCTGTGTTCGGCCCTGGCTCGACTAATGTCGGTGAATGTCCACTTGCCTCGCATCTGAGCTGTTTTATTGTTCCCTGCTGTTTTTCCCGTCCTTGTATATTTGTTGTCGTATGATTTAACGATGTCACGATGGTTTATTGTGTGGCATTTGGTTGTACAAATCATTGGAACTTTGGAACTTTTGACCGTCCACCACTCCAGTATGAAATTTAACAACCAAGTAAATGTTTAGTTTTCTGCCTATTTCTAAAAATTGGACTGAGAGTGAGCCATTTTGCACTGTCGCCCCACTGTTACCTAGCAGTGGGGCCAATTAACATAATAACCAACCCCACACTGAGGTTCTGAGGTTCTCCACCATTGACTTCTTGGAATTAAATGGAATTATTTATTTTGAACATGTGAGAAAATGAAAGCAACTAAACGGAGAACATTTGAACACAAAATAATAATATAATAATAAAAAAAAAGTTCAGTTATACATATTTGAAAAGGAATAGGAAGAAGTAAAACTTAGTATGAAGAAGTAAAACCTATTGAGGAAGTTTCATTTTTATGCAGTGGCCAAAGCACTATCATGTCGAAGCCATAAGGTAAGCAAAGAACAGAATCAGTTCTGATAATAATGCTATCGTAATATTCGGCTAAGTTGTCTACTTGGGGTGTTATTTGTGTCTGGCCATGTCATGCGCCACACTGCTACATTAATTGACAAGTGTATTTCGGTGGCTTGGTGATGAAATCCTGTATCCACCAGTGGTAATGCAATGGAATCGTAATAGGCGCTCGCTTTAAGTAAGATACCAGAATTAGCTTTTTATGAACGACACCTGATTGCTCTGTGAAGTTGTTGATGGGGTGTTTGTGTTCGGAGATTTGGGTTTTATTTTCTTGGGTGCTCGCTTGTTTTGCACACTACGGACTCTGCGTCCGTTAGTGGAAGCGAATGTCATCATGGCAAGAGATGTGTTGTAAAAATATCTATAATATCTGGGGTATTTTGACCAAAGCATGCTGTAAAGATATGGGAACTGTCGTCATAAATTTGGGGAAAGATTTTTCTCTCCCTTAAATGTAGCTACTGTAATTAGTAACCTCAAAAATACGTGACAGCTGTCTTATGAGAAGTGGTTGTCTCCAATGGGTTAACAAAAGTGGCCCTGAGGAAGAAAAAATAAGAAAACACGTTGAGTGACGCATTGTAAATTTGAGTTTGTTTCATAACCACTCTTAAGTCCATGCAAAGTAGGAAATTTGATGACCCCCACCTTTTTTTTTTTTTTTTTTTTTGCCAGCGTGGTGACGACGCACAGGGCTGGAAAGATTATTCCGCAGTCGCAACCCTGCTGATTAAAAGTGCCCATGTTGTACCACGCGCCGTATTAGCAGGGAGCCCGCAAGTTTATGGTGTAATTACTGCGGTGGGCTCCACGGCGCAGTGTCACAGAGGTTTAGAGGCTGAAGTGCTTTGCATGGTGCTGTGTCACTAGTCAGATTATAGTGCAGCTCCAGGATATTTGTGCAATAGAGGAATTGCTCCGTGTCTACTGAAGGAGTGTCATTGCTCGCATGCTATCAGCTGTGTGGCTAAAATACAGGAGCACATTATAACATGTTAGTTACATACTTGTAATTGTCATTTTAACCCTTACATACTATTCATTTTCCATGCATACATAGTATTTTCCAGGTCAATTTCGACCAAGGCCAAGAAAGTCCTCATAATTGTCTTTATCAAATTATGAACGACAGATCTTTTCAAAATGGTCTCTCTGACATTGATTCATGGATAATAAAGTTTCAAGTTGTTCTTCGTTTTCTTTTCTTTTTTTTAATCCTTCAAAAAGAGGCTTCAAGTTGTTTGATGTGACTCCCAGCTGAAATTTACAGTTAAACTAAACATAAAACAAACAAAGAATTGCAGTTTGTGTAGTTAAAACAACCACTAATGTTAATGCCATTTGCTGGGGAGTTGTGACAGCTTTGTCTATATCTTTATGTTTGTATTATACTGCCCACAGGCGGCCAAGCCGCTCACACCGGAAGGAGCTGCACAATCACGACAAATTAATTGTACACAAACTGTTTCATTCTGCACATTTAATTTAATTATGTTATTACTGTATGTTTTTATTAAGTACAATGTTATTGAGTGCTATTGTTCCGATTAAAAACACATTACAAAACATTTTGTTGGTTCCTTTGGGAGGCTGGAACGAATTAATGGCATTTCCATTCATTTAAATTGGGAAAGGGATTTGAGATATGAATGTTTTGAGTTATGTGCTTGGTCATGGAATTAATTAAACTTGTATCCTATGGAATCACTGTAAAATTAGATTCCCATGTATTCCCATTTTTCTATGGGAACATTTTTGGGGAAATCCAAACAAATGACTTGTCCACTGTAGCTTTTTACCACCAGCCCCGAGTTAGTCATTCAAACAGCCTAGGCCTCTTATTCATTGGTTTATGGGGCAGTTATGATTGACCCCTCTCAATTCGGCCTGGCAACAAGTGGTAAATGCGCGAAAAAAATCTGGGCAACTTGGTATCTTAATATGGTAGGATGCTAAAATCGTTTGAACATGTTTTTCCAGGCTGTTTTGTATCAGTTGGTTAATTACATTGCTTTTCGACATGTAGTGTATACCCTTCTAACCCCTCATTGTTAGATGGTGGCGTTCCCTTATTAAAGTACAACAGTAGGCCTACAAAGACATCAAAGTTGCGTGTGCTGCTGTGGGAGGTTGAGCTGCGCTTCCTCCTCTCCGACAGTATCGTGCTCACTTTGGCAGCTCAGTGCGCCGATTTAAAAAAAAAAAAAAAAAAAAAGTGGGTCTTTGACTTGTCTGATTGCTTTTGACAGCTCACTCTCTTCCCTGGCGGATCAATGGAGCTCGGCGCTCTTCATTAGAAGCATCAATGCAGGGCACATTCCCAGAGGCTCAGCGAGGCCTCCCCGTGCTCTGGCAAAGCGTCGTCTTTGCGTGGCTTGAAAAGAGCATTCTTGACATTTCATTTGCTGTAGTTTTGTATGGAAAAGGTAAATATGAAACATCATAGATTATACCAGAGAGTACTAGAACAACTGCCGAAAATCACAAAAAGTAAGCTTCAGAAGGGTTCCAGCAAATCATCTGTGAGTTTGACCTTTGCATGCAATATTCAGTGCTTGTGATAAATAGAGAGACTAAAATTAAGTAAAACTACTCATGCTTTGGGCAGCGCAGTGGACAAAGTGGTTTTCTCATCTGTCTCACACTTTTGAGGTTTGGGGCTTCGAATCTGAGCGAAGTTTGCATGTTCTCCCCGTGCTTGCATGGGTTTTCTCCAGGTACTCTGCTTTCCTCCCACATCCCCTAATCATGCATGTTAGGTTAATTGAAGACTATACATTTGCCGTACGTGAATGGGAGTGTGATTGGTGTCTGGTAAAATTGTCTGTGCGTAATTTCTAGTCAATTATATTGTACTACACAGGCGCTAAAAGTCCAGTTTTCGGTTTTATGCTCATCACCACACATCTTCTCTTTTCCATGACTGCTACCCTTCACAAAAAAAAAAACACTTGTGGAGATATTCAAGAAAGTTGTAACAACACAGTCATGTTAATGATTCCTCACAATAATAATCTACAATGATTAAACAAGGTTAGAAACAGATAAATACCAGTGGCGTGAAAAGGGGGGGAGGGGGCGCTGGACCCGGGCATCCAACATCCATACTGGCTTTGGTGGGCATTAAAAAAATAAATAAAACACACCAGTGCCCTTCGCCGAATGAATTATGACCTGGAAAAATTTCTGCTGGCAATGCGGGGTTGCTGTATTTTCGGGTAAAACCAAACACTGTGGTTTTACACTTTTCCAAGTTGTTTAAAAATGACATACAGTTTAATATATATATATATATATATATATATATATATATATATATATATATATATATATATATATATTTGTTTTTGTTTTTTTTTTGATCCCTCAAAATTTAGGTGTGCTGGGATTAATTTTAGGAGTGCTTCTGCACCCCCATAGATGGGCTTAGAAATGCCTATGATCTTTAATGAACCTAATTGGGCTGTCACGATCGAAACTTTTTAGAATCGATTTTCCTGTAGATATTTCGCCCATCCCCCCAAACTTTAAACATTTTTTTTTTTTTTTTTTTACTACTAACATGCATTTTATTCTCATTTCTGAGGGCTGGACCTCTATCCGTAAACTGAATATGTTTGTACTAAAGGTATGGTATAAACGATGTACAGAATTTGAGATATCAGCTAAACAGAGAGCATTCGCGATTAGCATTAATGCACTAGCCATTACCATCCATCCTCTCATCCATTTTCCGTACCGCTTATCCTCAGTACGGTCGCGGGCTTGCTGGAGCCTATTCCAGCGATCTTCAGGCGAGAGGCAGGGTACACAGACAATCAATCATTCACACTCACATCCACTCCTACAGACAATTTAGAGTCTTCAATTAACCTACCATGCATGTCTTTGGAACGTGGGAGGAAACCGAGGAAAATCTACACGGGAACGGGGAGAACATGCAAAGCCCACCCAGGCGAGGCCGGATTTGAACCCGAGTCCTCAGAACCAGAAGAAAATTCACGCAAGCGTGGGGAGAACATGCACATTTCGCACAGGAAGGACTGAGTCGAAATTCAAACCTAGGACCTCTCGACTGTGAGGCAGACATGCAGTAGCCTCACTGCATTGTCATCCTAATACCTTATAAAATGAATACCAAGTCCCAGTACTATTTTACATTTAACAAAAAGGCCTATTTTTGTCCTTCCTCCATGGAAAAACCCAAATAAGGCCTTAAATGCACTTGCTGCTTCCCCCTGAGCAAACAGATGCTGCTTTGGTCTGATGGGAAAATGCCAGCCTGTCTGGTTATTGTTCCTGTTTGCAGGAAGAGGGAACTATCTGAAGAAGTTTGTCTTTGTGTCAGCCGCGCGCTCTGGCTCGGGGCTCCGTCGTAAACACGGGCGTTGCGTCAGTTTGATGCTTGAAATGGCTGGAAATGATGGCATCGCACATGTGAAGTGTTGTTGTGCGCAGCGAGGCACAAAGAGCAACACATGCCAGGGAATGCCGCTTGTTGTCACCACGGTTGTGAGCCAATGACGACTTGGTGTGTCGTCATCCGGCCTCCAATTGGCTCCCTGGCCGGTCGCTATTCAAGAACCCGGCCCACCTGTGAAGTCTCACGTACACACACACACACACACACACACACAGATTGCCATACAAATTACAGGCCGTCACAGAGGGAAGCGCAGTGTGTGTTTGAGCACGTCTCGGCTCTTGCTCTGATCATCAATAATGCATGTCTTTGGCAGGATGAAAGGCTGTTTTGGCTCGGGGCGTGCGTCTCTTATGGCGAGAGACACATCACGCCTTGTAACTGTAGCATCAATGCGCAAAGTGAACCAATGCAGCTCTCTCTCTCTCTCTCTCTCTCTCTCTCTCGCTCTCTCTCTCTCTCTCTCTCTCTCAGAATGTGTGCGGGTTACATAAATAACATTCTTTTGGCACGTCTTCACTAAATCAAGTTATTGATCATGTAATCGCCAGAAGGGAGTGAGACCGTCTGGCTGTTTGATTTGGAATGTGATCGTTTGATTTCCATGTGGAATCCAACACCCCATGTGGTGTACTCATTCGGAGGCAGTATCATATATTTGTGTTAAAGAAAACATTTATGTATTTTTTGACAATTTGAACAGTTTAATGACGCAGTTATGTCAAAATACCCTAAGTATCAAGAAATACTCCTTCCGTTTCGACCCTGGCTGACAGTGGTGCCTTGACTTAAAAGGTTTTCGAGATACAACCCATCGATTGGCTGCATTTATTATTATTTTTTTTTTTGCTTTGACTTGAGAGCGCAAATTTAATTTAAATTTGACTCAACTCTCTTAACAACAAGCAGCAGTTTGGCTGATATAATTAGCAAGCTGTTTATTGCCACTCACAGCTGAAGGTTACTGTCAAACTAAACATAAAACAAAGAATTGGACGTGCGGCACGATACTCATGCAGACAATAAAACAAGAACAATAACTCATGTATATCATCTTTATCCTCTGCAAAGAACGACTAATATTACTGTAGGACACATAATGTCCATGCTGATTGACTAACATGAGAGCGCGTGAGCAGCCCTGCGTCCTGATCAATAAGTCAATCAGCTAGCGTGCTGCTTGTTTAGATTCACTATAGATGCCTCGGTTTCTCAGTTTAATTGCCTTCCACTACTATTAATGAGCCTGTGCTTTACTTGCATGGATGCTTAACAACCAACTGATGTCACTTTTTATGTTTATCTCAGAAGATAAAAGTCAATTTGGGTTCGGTTCACCCGTTTTCCATTCGTTTGGGTGCATTCACGCCATGAATAAGCCCTGTGCCATCAGCCTCCGGCACAAGCCCTCATCTCCTCTGACACATTGCCCATGCCTGTGTTTGATACCATATGGACTGCTCGCCGCGTTTGGGTGTGTGATGCCATGTGAGCCCAGTACACCATATGAAGGGTCATTTTGTTTTGTTTCCTTTTCAGATTGTCATTCATCGCCACTGTTTTCAGCTTTTCTTTTCTTGTTTTTTTTTTTTTTTTTGCATTTGTACATGCGTGTGTGCTATTGACTAATCCAGCAGGTGATTAAGAAAAAAAAAAAATCTAATTTTATTTTACATGGGACTGCGATTGTGACATTGATTGGTATAAATGAATGTCCCATAATCTATGTGGAGTGTTTGTGTCATTAATTAAAAATATTATTAATCCATTCATTCTCGATAGCGCTTATCCTGTTCATGGTCGCGGGGTGCTGGAGCCTATCCCAGCTGATTTAAGCCGAAAGGCGAACTACACCCTCAACTGGTCGCCAGTCACTCGCAGGTCACATATAAACATGGACAACCACTCGCACTCACATTCAGTGACGGTGTAAATGTGATGAATATTATTACATAAAAAACTGTGATGTAAAAACTGTGATGAATATATAAAAACATTTTTAATGCTGTATACTAAAATTTTTATTATATATTTTTTTATAATCAGATTTATATTGTCCATTTTGCCAACTCTAATACAAGTTAAATGAAGATGAAACAAAAACTTTATTAAGATGCAATAATATAGTCATTTGTCATTTCTTTTTTGGTCGTGTTCCTGCGAACTGTTCCTGTCCTTTCTCGACCATGTGGGGCAGGGAGTTTTCCACCCTAAATTACCCAATGGAATTTATTTTATTTTTTTAATCCGGCTAGATATTTTGGCTAACAACAGGAGTTGTTGAGGTTTTGGCAGTATTTTCCCCTCATAGGAATTTTTACAAATATAAATAATCTTGTTCTGGGTCAAACCAATCTATTTTCAAAGTCATACAACTGTAAAAAAATAGTTGGTAAAATATAAAAGCATGTGGCATATTAATACCTATGCAGTTAAAGTAGGAGATTCATTGACGATTGCGTAATTGCTCACATGCCGAGTCTTATCCGAGTCTACTTATTGGGCAACAACTTTCGCTGCTGTTGTTTTGGTGCCAAATCGCACACAATAGTTACAAGCATTTGCACATGGCCTGATAAAACTCTACTTTTGCCAGTGGAATAGACTTGTAGTTTTATTCTATAATACCCATTTGTTTTGGGGTATTAAGACTACAATGGGTTAAGCTTTGTATAACAAGAGAATCACTTCTTGTTTGTGTAGTGAGAAGAGCTTCCATGATTGGTTATTACTGTACAAGTTGGTTCTTTTTTTCTTTTTTTGGGATTTACACCACCACCACAATGTAATAGGAAATGGAATATTACTCAGCAGCACGTCACATGAAAGATTGCCCCAGTCAATCCAACCATTTCCTTTAGTAAAGAAACAAAAATATTTCCTTCAGGGTTAATATGCAACAACAAAAATGTCACTGAACATAACATGAATAAAAGGTGCTGCTTCCAAACAAAATGAACCTTTGTCCCTTAAAATGAGATAAGCTAGCGTATCTACACCCTGTAAACTATGCATCGAACATAAATGGTGCGGCAGAACATGTAGACAGACAATATAACCCTACTCAGTCATATTCTTTATCCTCTGCGAAGATCGACTATAGATATTAGTGCAGTACTGATGAGCTGGATAAGTAGAGATTATTCAATCAACAGTACATTACAACAATTTGTACTTTTTTGGGGGGGGGGGGGGGCTGCAGCGGATTGATGACATTTCCATTCATTTCAATAAGAAAAGGTGATTTGCAATACAAGTGATTTGAGTTTGAGTTTTTTAGATATTTTTTTAGAGAGATCCCGTGCTCGCCACCCTCTACCATTACTGCAGTACAGTTGGGTTTCAGTGTAATTCTCCGCTGCCTGGGACTTCACTGTTTCATCGTTGTGCTTTAATAACAGCGGGATTATCAAGGTTGAGCCAGTGAACCCTACCCTCATTACATTGCTGTCACACACAACACCCGGCTTTAGCCATGCACTCGCATTATGAATTTTGTATCATTATTTCCCCATCTTGTCTTAACCAAGCATTTACCTTACAATTCTATGGCATTTCTCCTTCTTGTCACGCATCTTCTTGCAGCAGCATCAGGCGTGATTGGGACCAAGTTATGTGTGCGTGCGTGTGTATGCATGGGTGTGATGTTTCCAGTAGAAAGTTTGACGGGTCTTATGTAAGTAAGCAAGTCTCGGCCAGTGGAGGTGGAGAGACAGATGGATGCTATTTTGGGCGGATTCGCCAAACACATGACTTATTCATGTAAAGGTGGAACCTCCAAAGTCAGACCACCCCCAAAAGTGGTAAAATTTGGAATTCAAGCCACATTTTCTGTGAAAATATACCTCAAAGGTCAACATTTGGGAGTTGACCCAATCATCATGCATGATGCCGCCTCAGAAAGGTACCAGTGATGGAAAAGGGGACACTTGTGAAGAAAACACACAGAGGAAGGGGGCCTGAGCTGAGATTTGAACCCAGAACCTCAACTATGAGGCAGACGTGTTAACCTCTAGTTCACCGTGCTGCCCCAAATAAATTCAGTAAGTAATTGGAGGAGACCCTGCAGTTTCCACTATTACTTTTGTGAGGGAATTTGCCCAAATGAGCGCAAAAACTTTTCAAATTAGAAGTTAAACAAACAAACAATTTACATCTACTTTGGATGTTCCACATGTGTCTTCTCGTTCTATTAAGGAAATTAGCAAAGTAGCATTCTACTCACACACAGTCATCAACATTGGCTTGTTACAGTTTTCTAAGATTTGCTGCGTTTTCTCCGTGTCACAACACAGTCATATCCATTTTCTGATACTGTACATAGTGATGGGTCGTTTTAAAACATTTCTGGAAATGTATAAATAATACACAAGTCTCTTACAATAGGGAAAAAATATCTCGCTGTTAGCTGCAGCACTCCCATCACTTTAGGAAGACTACTTTAGTCTTCTTGAGCCATGCAAGCACGTATTAGGGTGTGCCCAGCAATGATACATCACGATATTTGGAACTGAAGAAGGTAAAACTTGCACAAACACATGGAGAGTAGTCAAGTCAAATAAGGTAACACATTTCCTCAGAATATTTCCCCTTATTATAGCCATGTAGTTAATATTTTTTAGATTCTCGTGGCCATTTTGGGCCTTTTCCAAGCGCTTGGTGAACTCCTACTAGGGAATTTGCCCAAATGAGCCCCTATTGGAACCAGCTATCCGAGATAGTCCTTGGAAGACGAATGTGCCCGAGAGATTTTGTCCGGTTGCTACAAAGTTCTTACCTTCTTCGTTGGCATTATTCTTGTTAAGGCCAACCTCAGATTTTGTTCAGGAGCGCTTATTGAATTATTTTCAAATTCAGCCCCTAAACCAGTTGCACTTAGCAACATCGATCATGAGTAGACCCACAAGAGTCTCAAGAATCCATGCCCAGAAAGACACAGGTAGTTTGGCATTTTGGTTCAAAGTGGCCATTTGAACAGTTTCTGCACTTTCCAGGCGTCCTTCAAAGGCGAAGTTGTCCTCGAGATTTGATCTGATTTTCTAACAAATTTGAACTGAAATATGTTATCTTCTGTCATTGCATGTCGGCAGAACACAGCACGGAGGTTTGATGACTTGCCATAAAACAGCACAGTCTAATAACTCAGCTCCACAAAGTCAGAGCACGATTATTATTTTTAGTAATCTTACAATTTCCCCTGTGGTTCTTCCAGAGCATGGAACTAGCCAGGCTGCAGTCTCCTCCCCTGGCTCGCGCTAATCACACCAGGATCGCCGTCATCCACCGTCGGTGCTCTCTTCGCTGAACCAGCAACGAAGAACCATGCTGTCTGGGACGTGGCGGCGCTCTGCAGGGCACCAGCAACCCGCTGCGCCGCCCGTGGTGAACGGCAGGGGGGTGACGCTGTGCGGCGTCCCAAGCGGCACGGTGGTCCTCGAGGCCCAATATGATTACAACTACCGTGGTGCTGATGGAAGGCAGGTTTGCATTCGGGAAGGCGAACGGTTCATACTCCTTAAGAAGACCAACGCTGACTGGTGGCAGGTGAGAAAATAGTTAATCATAAATATTTGATAATATGTCTGAACCCTGAAAGTAATTACTGCAAGCAACTTTTTTTTTTTTTGCACTTAGGCATGCTAAATATTAGCTAGCTAAACATTTCATAATACTTCTTAACATTCCTAGGCTCCCCCCATTTATATTTGCATTATATTATTGTTATACAGTGAACCCCTGTTTATCACGTGGGATACGTTACACACCGCCATCTGTGAAAATCTGCAATTTTGAGACTTGTATCCATCCCACATGGTGTAAACGTATTAAAACACACTTTTTGAAAGTATTCCTTGGTTCCTGTTCGCACTCTCTTGATGTTCAGAAATTAGGGACTTATCGTAAATCATTTATACTTGCTTACGCACATACTTTGAGGACCTAAAAAGAGGACTCTTTCGAGTGCACATTTCTCCGAATAAGTGGTACCAGTTTTAGAAGAAGAAGAAGAAGAATCACCTTTATTGTCATGAACATGCATACATGCACACAAAATTTGTTCTCAGCATTTTACCCATCACTGTGAACACACACACTCGTTAGTGGAACACAGCTGAAGCGCCCGGGGAACAGTTCAGGGTATCAGTGTTTTGCTCAAGGACACCACAGCTATGCGTCCGGGGGATGTTGGCAGATGGTCCGGTCGGGGTCTTGAACTTAGGTCCCCCACTGTGGCAGGTGATTATCTTAGCCATTGGCCCACGGCTGCTTCTGAAGTTTACTGTAAAACTGACACACACAAAATGAAAGAAAGTCTGCTAATGTTTAAAGAAATAGGCTAATGGAAATTAGCATCGATGTGAATTGTGCATTAACGGTAATTAATACCCTTCTAACAACTTCTACTTCAACACACACGGAGCAGCAACACATACAAGCTGGGCAGACAACAACAGTCACAGACATGTATTCTCTCTGCTTAGTGGGAACGACAATTGCTGGAAATTAGTCGGGGATGTGCTCTGCCTCATCTTCGTGCTCTAATTACACACTGCCTCTCTTCCAGTTGTGCTCAGTCCTGCCCTGTAACCCCCCCCCCCACTCCTCCAAAAAAAAAGATGACGTGCGATAGGTAGAGCAGGGGTTCACTGTTCAAACATTACTGTGATTGTAATGTACTTTGACAAACGTCTGTGAGGGAATTTGCCCAAATGAGCCCAAAAACTGTTTTGAAATGACTAAATTCAATATTTCCGCCAAGTAAGTGACATTAGCCACTAGAACTATCTTGTTCCCACAGTCGCTCCCAAAATAGGGGTTTGTGTTTGTGGTGTAACAGGTGCGCAGGATAGGGGCCGCAAGTAAAACAAAGCCGCTGTACGTGCCCGCCACATACGTGACGGAGGTTCCTGTCGCGCCCATGCCCTCGCCCCAGCACTTAATCATCTCGGCCACGCTCAACTCCAACGTCCGGATCTTGCCCCGAGTGGCGCTCACTCCGAGCCCCACGGAGCTTGCCTATCACAATCAGCACCAAGGTAAAATGAGAAAGAAACACGGTAACAGTGTTTCTTCCTATAACAATTCTTCTTCGTATGTTTTATACACAGCGAGCAAACCCATCTACCGCTCCATGGAGAACCTCAGCTCCAATAGTGCCTTCAGAGGTCTGTACACCGAAGGCAACGTGAGTGGCGTCCGTTTCTCTGCCTTCACGTTCATCTCTTCCCCCTCCCCGTCAGGCCACCTCGCAGTCCCCGGGGAACCCGCCGTCTCAGAAACGGCGTCGTGTAACGCCAGGGTGGTCCCCATGATCACTCGCAGCCAGAGCCAGAGCAACCTGACGGACAATGAGAACCCTTACGACGAAGTGGGCGGAAGCTTCAGCAGCCACGTCAATTACACGCTCCCGAAGAAGTCCTGCAGCCAGTGGGACATGGTGGGATCTTCTGGCAAGAACAACCGCCTGCAGGTAGGAATGTGGAGGGGAAGACAATAGTGCGAATGTATATTTCCTTCCAGAAATTATTTGTCGGCTGCTCTGGGCCCCTAGACAGTTCTCCACTTTTTCCCACCCGTTTGATGCCCCTGATCGTACCACATCATAATTGGAGTGATTCATAGCGCCTCATGATTGGAGTGAATGGTGTCTTATCAAATTATAATCAAAATAAATCGTATCTCATCGCAACTGAAGTGCATGTCGTGGTATCGCGATTGGAGTGGCATCTTTAGAGGCTTATTTCTTCTTCGAGGCTAAGAATTCAAAATCGTAGAAACTCGGAGGGCAGTTAAATGTAGGGATTCCATCTCATCGCTAACATGCATCAACAATATAAAGTAGGTCATACTTTTAATCACCAGAACTGTTCTTAAATCGCTTCTAGTCTTTAATAGTGTTAGTCGTAATGCTCTATTACTAGTACAATATATATCAAAATGTTTAACGTCCGTTTCTTCTTCACCATCGAGTGTGACATACAGTAGCTATGACAGCTGAGGGTGCGTTTCATTCTCTGTCCGTGCCTTTCATAATCCCAGAAATGACGTCAGGGCATCCCAGAATTACATCAGAGTCCATGCCAGTCATTTATTCACTCTCTCTATCTAGCTCCCTTCCAACTGAACTCATTATGTGCTTAATCCCAGTAAGGAGGACATGCTGCTCTTTATCCCTTGAAATTTTGCAAAGGTTTTTAATTCAGTGTTGCTTTTTCAGTGCATTTTTATACCGCGGATAGTTTCCAACATATGAAGCTGTTTCTTCAGAGTAAATATTAAAACCAAACATGATTTGAAAGCTTTTTAATTGCATTTGCAGGCTGCAACTGTCACCATCATAAAACCATCATCTATTAACCGTACGTTTTAATCAACAGTGGTAAAAACTCCACACAGGAAGCAAGAACCGAGATTCGAACCCAGAACCTCTTGACTGTAAAACAGATGTGCTGTGAGGCGGACGTGCTAACCACTATATACTGTATACAGAGTAATGAAAAGTAATGTACACACAGTCTAGCCAGTCAGAGAGCGAAAGTCTGTACATGCCTTATCCTTATTTCGTGTCCTCCAAATACCCTCATCTTAATCCACAGTGCGACGTATTATTACAGTTTTTGGCGCCCCTCTACATGCCTGTAATATTACTGTTTGTTGGATTTATTTGCTATGCTCTTAAATTGTCAGTTTCACATGAAAGTCACAGGATCAAACCATGTCACATTTTCATGTGAATTACACTTCTATTTGCCTGCGTAAATCACATAATTAAATGAGGTCTCAGTATATTTTAAGAGCATTTATGCCCATTTTCTCTTTCCAGGTCCCGACAGAATCCTATCTGTCTCAGCTGTCCTGGCAGGACTCGCCCCTCTACTGTCAACCGCAGGTCGACAGGCGTCCTTCGCAGACGGAGCCCCCCAATCCGAACCCCGGCCAGCAGCCACTCCAGGTCATGGACTTGTGGGAGCAGTACATGGACCTGTCTTCTCTGAGAAGTTATTACGTCAACAGGATCACCAAGGAGAGATCCTGGAAGCCTCCTCGGAGAGCCCGCGGAGGCTCCGATGCCAACAAGCAGGTTCGCAGTTAATTCTCAACATGTGTTTAATGAAGTCTTCTCCAGATTCAGCTGGATTCATTTAAGTCTCCCTCACGAGAGGTTAGCGAAGGGTCAGTGTTTAAAGATAAAAGAGTCTCATTTATAAGCTCATGTAGTTCTACTAAATCAGCACTAGAGACATTATTTTTAGCCAAAGAACAACATGTAGTTGTAAAAATATGGAATAATTGTACTTTAAAATATCCATCCATCCCTTTTCTATTGCACTTGTCCATTTGGGTTGCGGGTGAGCTGGAAACTATCCCACGAAACCTTTGACGATTGAAGTGGCATCCACTCTGTCTTCATACTCACATTCACACCTATGGGCAATTAAGAGTCTTCAAAGAACCTAAGGGCTGCCGCACACCGAACGTGGCTGAAGTTAAAAATCACAAAAAAAGAAAAGATTCTGACTTGGACTCACACCCCCATACACCAGGCGATTGACCCTTGCACATATACCAACTCACTTGACCCCAGGTGTTCTTATTGGGTAAACATGTTTTGAGGCGCCACACTTAGCGTACTGTATTATGGTATTTTCTCTATTGGACCACAAACAACATAGCCCGATTGTCAAGGAAGAAGCGTATTACCCTGGCTGCTGTTGCTCTATTGTAATAATATAAGGAGAGGAAACAGGTGAGAAATAAAGGAGAGCGTGTGGATATTTGAGAGGGTGTTGGCTCCATTCAATGACTGCACTTGTGCATTTTGGTAACAAAGACTGTCCATGCTTCGCTTTTTCAGCTGCAGGTTCTTAAAATTATGAATTTCATAAAACAATATATTTATATGTACTGAACAGTATATACTGTATTAGTATGGCTTGGTGGCGGCTGGCTGCGTGTGCTTTGTACCTGGAAAGTTAATTTTTGTTGCGAAAGCTTAAGTGATAGGTAAGACTCGGAGTCGGGGGTCAGTAGACCCAATCGCTATTCATGAGGATGTAAACGAGCAAATAGCGAATCAATTAAATTTGTTACTACTTGTACTATTCCAGAATAATAGCCCAACAAGTGAAAAGTCCAATTTGATTATTTGAAAACGGTCTATTGAACTGGCAAGAGAGCACGTTTTGACTTATGACTGATGAGTTTGAGCTGCGTCTCCATACAGGAAAAATCTGTTACCGCTTGAATCTTTGCTGATATGAATTTAAAGTTCTTGCAGTACTTTCCAACTGTAGGGGGATACTGGGAGCAAATAAAACTCAATGGTTTCTTATATCTGCTTTCACACAAACAAAATGTGGCAGTCATAAACATTATAACACTGATGGAAGTGTGTGTTTGTTCCCCATTTTTTTTTTACAAGTGGTCTTTTTATCTTCCAGGTCATTGCAACACGAACCAAAACGTTACCCAGAGAAGCAAGCCATCTGACGCTGCCGCTTCCTGCAACTGGCAATGGTACTATGCACAGGGTAAGCCTCCTGCACGTCTACCACAGTAAATTGATTGTTTATCATCGCGGACATCACTGAGGTGGGTAATGTGATGCTGTCATGGAAACCTGCCCAGGTGGGTTCAGCGGATTGTTTCTGGCATTTTTACCTGATACAGTTATCCCTGAGCACTGCCACAAATAGCGAAAAACCTCAAGTATTTGATGCCCCCAAAATGTTTACAATGGCTTATATTCAGTTTAAACTGTAAATATACCATAAACTAGGATCCCCAAACAGTTACAGGTTATTTCAAACTCATCTAAAACCATCTTACATTTTTTATATCCACTGTACCTTTATTTCTATATTTTACTGTGTTTATTTTCTCATGCAAGGATTCCTCTCAAGTGCTTTTACTGGTGTAATGGTACACAGAGTGCTCAGTGAATGCATCGGAATGCTGCGACAATGTTTTAATTAGGCGACCACGCAATCATGAGTTATTAACGACATTATCATAATTCATGCGCCAGTGTATGCTTAGACAAATAGCCGGGCCTCTACATGCTGAGAATAAAGCAAGAGTAAGATAAAGTATGAGTATTACTGAGCCTCCGAAGTCATTGTCAGGCTCATCCAGAGTGCACAGAAGCACTGAACTTGCACCAGATTAAGAGCCTAGCTAAATTAAAAAGTAGGATTACTTCTCCGTAGTTGCCCCATCATTGCTGACTGACTAACTGCGCCCGTGACGCATTCACTACGGGCTAATGCTCCTGCAGGGAATAACAAGGTAATGCCTCTTTGATCGGATCCGGACCAGCAGAAGCCATTAGACCCCGCGAGTATTTTAAAACCCAAAATATTGCTAGATCTAAATCACTCTTCTGTCTTGAACCTCTTCATGACCCCTGCAGATGCATGTCATGACTTTTGATAGCTTGTAAACAGTAGCCGCACACACACACAATGATGTGTTTTGGGTTTGATTTAGCATCACTTTATGTAGGTTGAAAAGGTAAATGCCCAATTAGCCTCAGACATCTATATGCACCAAACAATCCCAGGGCTGATCCTCATTGTCCTAAAGGAGCATTTAGCATCATCCGATTGCATCAGCATGGCATCAATATCGTATTAACGCCTATAATGCTCATCAAAAACAAATGGCATGAAAAAGAAATACCCCCTCAAAGGCGCGATTCCCCTGTCAAGGTAGTATGAGGTGCATTGACCCATATATGTCACTTTACATTGTTGAGTACATGCACCAACAAGGCAGGAGCTCAGTCAAATGCAGTGTTCCGTGTATGTGTGTCACATGACTCAATGATAATAATAATAATTCATTGTCCGCATGCTGTCTATTTTAACCCCATTAAGCTGTGCACTCTACTGAATTAATATATTGCATGTAATGATACTGGTGTTCTATTCTTACATATGCATGTCCATTTTACTGTACTTCTTATCTGCTTTAATGTACAGTGGGACCTTGACTTTGAGGCTGCAACTAACGATTATTTTAATAAGTGATTATGCTGTCGATTATTGTTTTCGATGAATTGGATTTAAAAAAAAAAAAAAAAAAAAAAAAAAAAACTTTTTAAATTCCCATCGCAAGGATGTGTATGGAGAGACACTGTCGCTGATGCACTTTCAAATGTCAAACACACAAATACAAAATGAGAACACTCGCAAGGAGTCAACAAAGTTACATCTGTCCAAAGCCCAAATCAGTAATCCATTGACAATTAGATTGAGAATTGTCTCACAATTAAATTGGAAAGAAGGAGACCAAAGAAGATCTCATCAGTCAGTCCTGTCCGGGATGATGCAAAGACACTAAGACTTGTTAATTTGTTTTCACATTTTCGCAGTCACATTCCTAATCGCATTAAATTTTAGAAATAATTTCGTTAGCACTCTACAAATATTAATTGCAAGGTTAAGAGAAATTTTTTGATTGATTATTTAAATTGTTTTTTTTTTTTTTGGTGTGGTGGGCAAATTCCTAAAAGAAATCAAAAGAAATGTGCATTGTTCACCACCTTTTTGGGTGAAACATTCCTAAGATTTTTGGAGTAAATCTGGTCTAAATTCTATTCTCGTTGGACTGTTTTACATCTTACTTTTCTCTCCCCTAACAAGGAGGGTCCTATTTTTCTCATCAATGCATTAGAAAGGGCCTTTTCACGGTGGAGAATATTGCATTATCATGTCATCAAAATGGTGAAATATTGGTCGCCACCACCAACCTGGATAGTACTGACGGCACTTGAAGGAAAAGACAGCTTGGTTCCGTAGTTGTAAAGTTTCCTTGTGCAATATATACCGATTGGTGGTCTTTGCAGGGCCAAAATAGTGTCCCAAATGACTTGGCTATATTATCTGAAATGTATGCCTTTATTTCTATGCTAGATATGAAGATATGCCTTCAATTCTGCATTGAACGGTAACTTAAAAATGACAAAAATGGAGTTAGCCCACTGCAGTTCTTAATGGCTCGTATGAACTTGAGGGAGGTCTCTTTTTGACGTTTCTGCTACGATACTAATTTAGAGGGCAAGTTCCGCACAGCTCAAGCCTTGGCACCATGCAAGCCATTGCGCTGCGGTTGCCATGGTGATGTCGCTGGCGTCACCGTGGTAGAGTTGAGTCCGCACCTTCCTGCTTGTACTTGCTGTACGTGCTGATAAAAACAGCTTCCCCCTACAATGGGGAAGTCGGGCCAGCCCAGCGAGGAAGGAGAGATGAGACAGTTTGTCCTTCTTTGAAATGCGGCGTGAAAAGGGGTGTCGTCGTGATACGGGCCGACGCATAGGCGACGCAAAGTGGCAAGCGAGACGAGAGTTTGGGCCTGGGAACGCTCGGTGGTGATGAACACGTTTGCAGTAAGTCTTTCTACACATTGTCTTCAATGGAACGGAATACAGCGAATAATTTCAACTGTTTGGTTGTGTTCTCATCACCCTTTCAGTGGGCCCAACTGTGTGTTTGTGTGTAAGTCGTTACAGTGTTTCACCACAGCACACTTTCAACTGGCAGGATGTGCGCTCTCACAAAAGTAATGAAATGAGGAATATTTTACTTTGGCAATTTTCTTCACAATGTATCAAGTGGTGCTTATCAGAAGATAATACTGTTAGCTAATGCTAATCTGTGCATCCAACAAAACTCAATGGAGCTCCACTTACTGTTTGGCTTTGGCGTGAGAGCAGGGACGTGGCACCCGGGTGGGGTTTGGGTGTTTCTACATGAAAGTGTTTCAGACTCTGGCTGTCGCTTGAACGCAGAAACTCGTGGTGGTTATTATGTTAACGGTGGGGCTGGAAGTGCAGAACAGTTTGTTCACACACAGATTTTCGGAAATTTTACTGGGTTGTTGAATTTCATACTTGATGGGTGGGTAGGCACTCTAGAGATGCCACTAGTTGTTTATGAGCAATTTAAAAATACATTTTCCGTATATCTCCTTTAAGTATTTCTGTATACTCAGTTTTAGTCAGCTCCCTGTTTTTACAATTGCCGTTGTTCCTTGCACTACAAATGAAACTTCCTCTCTGTCTTTATTCTAGCTCTCACCTGATTTCCTGTTTGGGAGTCACCAGAGGAACACAGACAGCGGCAGCTGGCGGATGAAACAGGTGAAATTCTCGTCTTTCTCCGCACTTTCATCTGCAAAAAGGGAACACCTTGAATTTCACCTTGCACACAAAAGAATAGATGGCGCTTTGTACCAGCTCGTGATGTTCTCTCAGCACAGCAGGAGGGGAAAGAAAGAGGTTCTTAAGACTTCTGAAATTGTCACTACAGGAGGTTTTTTACTTCATATTGTGTGTGCACAAACCAAACACCAGCATGAAACATTTTACGCCCATATTAGGGCTCTGCGATTATTCAATTTGTATTAATTAATTTGAATATATTTTTCAGGATGACTTTTTTTAAAAATTTTTTTTAAGCATCTGTCATTTAAAGTGTGTCCCTGCTGAAGTCCTCTGCTTACACTAACAACATGATTGCGAACAGAGAGGAGCTGGAGGTGGAGGAGCTTATTAAAATACACAATACTGTGGAGTGCTATATTTCTTATTAAAATGCACAATATTTTTGTCTGTGTTTTATGGGCGTCTAGAATGATTGCAAGAAAAAAAATAATAATCTAAGTAACCAGCAGGGTTGACCGGTCACGCTGACTGCGGCCACTCAAAGCACACCGTCGCCGGAAGCGAGTGTGTCGGCGACCTGCTGAAGAGGACTGAGGAGGGAGGAGCATATCGATGTGGCGAAAATGAAGCGAATGCATGTTCAGTGTGTCGCATGATAATGACGAATCCTGCCGTCTCAAATGCCAGGCGGAAAAGACCAACTAGTATAGCTTGAAAAAAGACATTTTGGGCTTTTCCAAAGCAAATTATCTTACAAACACAATTAAAGGACATCAGACATTAAAAAGAAAATTTTAAAAATGATGGAAGGGGATCTTTAAGTGATTTTTGTTTTTTTTGTTTTTTCCGCCTGGCCCTTAGTCCATACCAACTGTACTTTATTTCCTTTGCGGCGCCGTAAGGGGAGGACTGAAATGGGGGCTTTTGAGGAGATCACCTCATGAAAATCAATGAGCCCTTATTATTAGCTTTGCGACAGCCGTGTTTCTCCAGTGAATTCTTGCAAAATGCATTCAAGTAACGCCAGGTACACGCTTTAGTTTCCAGGAGATCAGCATTTATGCATATTAAGGTGGTGAAATCGCAACTCATGGTGTTAAGAAGAAAAAAAAAGCTGTTACCCAAGCAGCTCTTAGTGCTACATGTTGCATCACAGTGGGGTGTGGGTGCATTTGGTTTAAAGTCTCTGTTGTAAAAGCCTCCTCTTAACTCTTAGTTGCTTAATCTCCCTTGCATGAAGAGTTGCAAGTTTCTGGGATGTATGGTGTGATTGTTGAGAGAAGTAGGTTACTGGAATTGGGGAAAGGTACTTGATTATGGCTGCCTCTGCATGAAAGGTTCCAGTTTGTGTGACTATATGTACAAGATTGTATGCGATTGCAGCATTTGTTGGTGCATTATGTATGTCACTTTAAAGAGAGTAAGTATAATGCAGTTGAAAAGCAGCCCAAAAATGGTACAAATTAGAGTAAAACCCATATTTGCTGTTTCGAAAGTCAAATAAAAGTAAGAGTTCAAACCAGTACAAATGAGTGTGAATGGTTATTTATCCATATGTGCCCTGCAATTGGTTGGCAACCAGTCCAGGTTTACTCCGCTCCTCTCGCCAAAGGTCAGCTGGGATAGGCTCCAGCTCATCAGCAACCCTTATGGATTCCCGTAAATTTCTCATGTATAATGTGCATTTCTTTCCCCCCAAAAATGTCAAAGTCAATAGTGCACATTATACATGGGTATAGGGGAAAAGGAAAAAGACTTTCCCATTTTATAAATGTATGCCCCCCATCTAGAGATTATGAAAAAGTTGTACAATTTTGTTCCAATATGCCACCGCCCCCCAGAGGTTATGAAAAAGTTGTACACTTTGATTCTAGTATGGTACCGCCACCAAGAGGTTATGAAAAAGGTGGAGCCTACACTTTTCATTCCAATATGACAGGGGTACTTATGACTGCATATATGTACAATTGTGCTCATAAGTTTACATACCCAGGCAGAATTTGTGAAAATGTTTTTTAAGTATGACCGATGACTGAACAACAACCACCATTAATTTCTTTATGGTTATGTTTGGTTAATGATAATGCTTTTCTGAAATGCTTGACAGTTTAATTTGAATCCCATTAAAATGAAATTTATTGTGTTTCGCCAGTTCCTTCATGTTTTCTTTAAAGAATGGAACACATCTTACAAATTCTGGATGGGTAATCAAACATCTGAGCACAACTGTGTTTTCTCATTTAATAAATAAAAGTAGGGCTGTTCATTTCAAAATAAGAGCAAGTAAATAAAACGAAAATATTATGTGTTCAAATAAAGTGCTTAACTTCAGAATAATTATTTGAAAAAACTAACAAAATACAGATAATACTTCATGTTTTGATCAGATGGGTAGAAGCAATGTAAAATTCCATTATACATAGGTTGAAGGGTTTTCAGAATTTTGAGGTCAACTTTGGGGGTGCGTATTATACATGGGGGTGCATTCTACACAAGAAATTACGGTAATAGATAGTACCCTTCTGTTGTGGTTTCACAAAAAAAAAAACACAAGACGCCAAATTAAAAACAAATCACACTTGTGGAATTTATAATAATTTACATACAATAACATGATCATGATCTTTTATTTGCTTTTTTTGCCCGTTGCACCTTGCCTGTGAAGAGCATGCAGCGCGCCGCCTCCTCCGACACAATTTGCACGATGGTGCTCGGAAACACCGGCCCCCCGTGTCACGACTCTGCCACCCCGCATGACGCCAAGCAACTCCTTTCACACTCGCAGTCCATGATCCTGTCCGAGAACGGCAAGGTATCCCCCACCTTGCGAGGCCCATTAATGCCTATGTTTTTGTATTCAAGCTTACAAATCCACAGAAAACACCTTTTCCTCTTTTTTCAGCTGGCCCGGCAGTGCCGAGACTACTCGTGCAACGTGACCAACATCGTTGTGGAGCCGCCGTCTCCCGAGAGCTCTCCAGACGTCGATGGCGACACTCCGGTGAGGGGAAAACACCACCTTTTTACTTTCACATCAAATGTCCCGTTTATTCCATCTTGTGTTGAAGTACATTTTTCAAGGACGTCTTTTGTTCCTCACATCAAACGGGCGGTGGGAAATTTAAATGTAGTTTGTCCCCACTCCCAAATGATGCACCTATCAATGTAAACTCACTGAAAATAAAGTTTCCAGAACATTATATGAAGCAGTAGTAGTAAAGGTGCACTTAAAACTAAATGCATATGAAGAACTCTCTTCCAAAATGCTATAACTCCATCAAGGTATTTCAGAGCATTTTCGCTGATCTTTCAAGACTCACAGAATATTGTGCTGTCACAATATAAGCACCGAAACGACCAAAAGAAAGAGTCGTAATTTACAGATAAACAACTAAAAAAAGTGCCATGAGTGACCCTGAGGTGAATGTCGTTGACTTTTTTTCCAAGTCTTCCTCATTCATTACATAAACTGCATCATCTTTTTTTTCACGGTCGCAACGCATACTTTGTTTATACAATATATATACTGTACATACTCTGTTCGAGTGTCAGGTGCCTAACCTTATCCGACTTCTAACATGTTGGCGTTTCTCTCCCTCATGACAAGATAACGTATAAGTTTGACTCAAAAGAAAATCCATTACAGTTACATATACGCTTGAACAAGCTGGGCGAGACCCTCTTCCATGCCTACCCATTGAAAAACATACTTGACGAATATATTCGTCATTGGCAGTAAACGTTTGTTTTCCATTTGATTAATCTACACATCCATGACAGTAAATGAGTTAAATGTAGTTATCTCTTTCTGGAAATAGTTCTGAATATATTTTGTTATAAAATGTAAAAGAGCTCCATATTAAAAAATAATTATTACAAGAACAATCTCCATCCATCCATTCATTTCCTGACTTTAAAAAGTGTCACCCTGCCCCCATGTAGTATGCGGGCTTTTGGCTTTGACACGATAGTATTTCAGTGTAGTCCTTGAACATGGCGGATCGTTCCCCAGCCTGCCTGCCCAATCATGGGCTGAGAAACTTTGTGTGGGGATGGTATTATGTAAATTAGCCGCCTTGGTTGGGCAGGCACTCCAGAGCCCCAGGTTAATTTTACATATGTTCCCTTCCAGGAGTTGGAGAAAGCTGGCCTCTTGAACAAGACCAAGATTGCAGAAGGAGGTCGGAAACTCAGGTGACAAATAGTGGAGATGTTTAGTAGTTAATAATACAGTGGAAACTCACGCAGGTATGAGCGGAAGTCTAATATGAATGTTAACAACAATAAAACACTTTAAGTTAAACACTTTATTGATGAATGAGAAGGGTTGATAAAGGTCAGCTACATCTTCACTCAGAGCCCTTGTCAAACAGCACAATCTAAGTGAAACTTATCAATATTAAATTGGTAACGGTGCTAAACATGGCTTAACAGAAGCAACACTTGTGCTGGGCAGTTGGCTGAATCCATTGTGTTGTGTTGTGTTGTGTTGTAGAAAAAACTGGAGTCCATCCTGGGTGGTGTTGGTCGGGAACAGCTTGGTTTTCTTCAAAGATCCAAAATCACAGACGCCCTCCAGCTGGGTAAGACCTCACAAAACACTTGTGGTGAACACAGTGGAGCCTTGACATACGAGTGACCCGACTTGAAGGTTTTTTTAGATACGAGCCGTCGTTGGGACAGTTTTTTTTTTTTGCTTTGACTTGCAAGCGCAAACTTCAGATACAAACGCTGTATGGTGGCAGTGAAGTCAACTCACTCCACAACAAGCAGCAGTTTGGTAGATAGTGAACAATTCTTAAAAAAAAAAAAAAATAGGCTTCAAGCTGTTTATTGCCAGTTTCCTGTCAAACTAAACATCAAACAAAGAGAATTGTACTTTGTGTATTTAAAACAACCACTTAGCTTTTGCTTTAACTTTGGGAAAGTCCGCTTAGCTTAATGCTAACAAACAATGCAAAATGGCATTGACATGCTAACGGTTAGCATTGATAGTTGCGGTTTTAGAAGCAATGGATATTTGAACACAAGTGGTGGAGCAACACATGTAGAGGCTAGCCAGATAATATAACAATACTCACAGGCATATACTCTTTATCCTCCACAAAAATGACTAATATTATAGCATTTTACTGCGTCAGAGTAGAAGTAGAAGAAATACTATTCTTTTTCGTTTGTGTCTGCATGACTGTAGTCATTTTATCATTGTATATTACATCCTGGTGGCCAAAGCGGGAACACCAGAAGGCAACAACAGTATTTAGGCAAGTAGACATGGTAAAGAGTATTTGCTGATTTAAAAACCAAACAGGTGTCAGATTGGAATTATGGTCTGTTTATTTTATGACAACAGAAACCAGGAAACAGTCGCCCAGAGAGCAGCGTTGACCTAAGAGGAGCCAAGCTGCACTGGGCCAATGAGCTCTCCAGCAAGAAGAATGTCTTCAAGGTAAGCAACCAAGATGGAGGCCTTATAAATGCTACTATTTCACAGACATGGTACGACATTGTGTTTGCAAATGTGTGTGTTCCAGCTGAGGACAGTGACGGGCAATGAATTCCTGCTGCAGTCAGAGACGGACTCTCTGATCAAGGAGTGGTACCACACCATCCAGAACGTCATTCACAGGCTGGTGAGGGACGGGAGAACACTGATTTTAGTACTACAGAATTTTCAAAGCTCCTTGAACGGGCTCATACACTCAATTCAATTTAAAGGAGACATTTTGGTTAAAATCGCTTGGTTTTGGGGCGTGGTTCCATGTCACGCAAATACGGTGAAACCGCGCCTATTCGCGGTTAGCTATTCACGAATTCACTTATTTGCGTTTTTGTCCTATACTCAGCTATGTGTGGAAAAACACTTCGTGTCTTTTTGTGCACTTTCTGTAATTTCCTAAGATGCCACGAGATGGCGGCATAGCACTACTTTCCCCATTAGAGAGGGATATGGTCTGAATAAATGAAGCGCCTCCCCTCAATTCAACATAGGTCCATCGTCCACAGGATGATGCCAAAGTACGAGTTTTATGTTATATAAGAGTTTGGCCTGAGTACAAAGCAGCTTTTAAGAAAATAATGGAAAATTGTGACTATGCGAGTGAACAATTATAAATGTTTTTGGGGTTGCGTTTTTTTTTTCTAGGATTTTTAAAATGTATTTATTTATTTGGGTATTCGCATCCGGCCTCGGTCCTTGTCCTCTGAGAATAGTGAGGGGATAGTGTACACCCTGGACTGGTTGACAGCTCATCGCAGAAAATATGAATATGTGTACATGTAATTAATAACACTGTCTAGTAGTTGTAAATTTGTTTACATAAAGTTTGTTGGCTGATGCTATTGTGGTTCTCCTAGGACCGTGAAAACCCGCTAGACAACGTGCTGCTGTACTCCCTGAGGAGGGCGGGCAGCGTGGAAATGCTGGACCACAGCGGCGACGAGGACGACAGGAGAACGTCTCGTAAGTGCCGTCGCTTGCCTTTTTTGGGGCATCCATCCCTTCATGTCGCCTTCACTTCCTCCATCCACTCTGTCACAGTCTTGTGATATAATGGAGTACATTAATGATTGTACTTGAGGAGAATTTCTTGTATCTTTATTTACATTTCTGGAACTTTCACTTGTACTCCACACATTCCTAAAAATATGTATACTTTTACTTCATTTCATTTTCCCCAGCCATCTTCATAACATTGGCTTGAAAGACTCTTCTTAAGGGATAAAGTGCTTCTTATGCCTACCTAAAATGACAGAAATATTGGCATTCAAAAATGGGACCAGAGAGGGAAGACTTTTCAAAAGCTCCTTTTAATAATATTCTGCTGTCAGGTCAGAAAGACAGTTTTAAGATATGTGATTTTAAAAAAAAAGTGTTTGTTTCTTTAAACTGCAAATTCCAGCTTAAGTACATTTTGTACAAAATCAATGTCACCTTTGTTTTTGCTCCCACGACCTGAACTCCAAGAACTAAGACTTTTCTATGTACACAAAAAGCATATTTCTCTCAAATATTTTTCACAGACCTGTCCAAATCCGTTTTAGTGAGCCCTTCTCTTTTGCCAAGATAATCCATCCAGCACACAGGTGTGGCATATCAAGATGCTGATAAGTTAGCATGATTATCGCACAGGTCTGTTTAAAGGTGCCCACAAGAAAAGGCCACTCTAAAATGTGCAGTACTACTGTCTTCATCATCATCATCATCATCATCATGACTTTCTCTCAACCTCCACGCAGGGTTCTTACACCCCACCATCCTCTCCTCCATCCTCTCCTCCATCCAACCCGCTTACATTTTAGCGTGGCCGCCGTGGCAGCTCATCCCCCCGTCGGCCTCGTCGCACCTCCGGCATCGCCCGGCCCTCCCGCTTTTCATCCTCACCACCATTCCCGCGCATCTGCTGGGACATCCCGCACTGACCTCCTCATCCTCCTTCTTCTACTCCTCTACTTCTTCCTCCCCATCCTTTCCTCCCCTCACAGTCCCTCGCTCGGCGTCCAATTTGGAGAACACGGAGAAGAAAAGAGTTAAAACCCGGCTGAAGAAACTCATTCTGAAGAGGCCTCCTCTTCAGGCCCTGCAGGAGAAGGGGCTTATTAAAGGTACATTACCTCATCCGGTTGTCTATTTGGTGTCATTAATTTATTTGGCAACAAACTGTAGATAGATAATAGAAAAGTGATTGCCCTATGAGAAGAATGTCTCCGCAAAACGTGTTTTTTGTTTGTTTGTTTTTTTACCCAAATAAAAAATAATGACTTTCCTCTGTGTTTAGGATTTTAAAAATAACGAAACATTTATGGCAAGCATGAGAATTGAATGTAACGGGCTACATCGCAACTCAAGAGCAACTCACAAAGAGAATATTTTCAACCTAACGGAAACAGGAAATAAAAACCATCCAAAGTAAAAATTTAACAAGAGAGTCCAACTGAGAACTTCCCGACTGTGAGGCTTGTCTCTCGCAATGAACAAGAACAATATTTCAAATATAGAAGAATATGTGGGAAAACTTTTGATTTTAAAACAGGCAGATGAGGTAAAAAAATAAATTTAAAAAAAACTTCAAATGGAAGTGAAATATGTAAAATAGTTTGTTTTAACAATAAAATAATAATCATTCTCTTTTTTCAAATTAGGTCGTTTATAAAATAATTCAATTATAATTTATCAACCGATTATTTAAAAGGGACATATTTGCCAAACCGACTTTGTCTAGTATTTGTGATGTAATAGTTGCTCAGTAAATATGTGAAATATGAATTAGTCGTCCACGCATTTCAGACGTTTTTCTGCCGAGAGGACTGAAATCAGGTCATTTGAATTTGAATTTGAAACCAATCAGACGAAAGGGGGCGGTCTGAGCCAAATATGGACAAAGCGGATACAGAACTGGGTAAAACAGAAGTAGCTCTCAGATGGGCCTTTTCTGGACACTCATATGACAAAACCAAGGTTTTTTTTGTTTTGTTAGTTTTTTTATTAAATTGACACTTTTGTACTCAGTCCATGTTAGAGAGTCACTCTCTGGAGGACCAAATAGCCAAAATATCAATCACAGTGAGTAATCAAGAGTGAGTACTCCTACTGGTATTGGTCTGAAAAAAGTAGTATCCAACATCCCTAACTTGGTGTTTGAGAACCACTGCCTTAGTAAGTTAAGGTCCTGTGGTAGGAACCACATTTGTAGTTTTGGTCTGCAAGTGTTTGGGTAAACCGTGCATACGATTATGCAGGCATACCTAATGATGTGACCAGTGAATATATACTACAAGGCATTCTGCAGAATATAGAGTACATGTAGTAAAGTACATGGGTTGCCTCCAGGTCAACTCTGCTTTTAGCATGTCGTTGAAACATTGAGCACAGCAAATCGAGGTTTGTGTGTGCTCAGTGGTTCTGAAAGGTTTCTGTGTGTGTGTCGCTGCCCATCAGATCAGGTGTTCGGCTGTCGTCTGGAGATGCTATGCGAGCGGGAGAAGAGCACGGTGCCTCGCTTCGTCAGGCTTTGCGCCGAGACCGTGGAGAAGCGAGGTAAAGCGCAGCGCCGGGCCAGTCCCTTGGCCCACGAGTGAAATAAAGAGGCTTTTTACTTTATTTCTGCCATGAGATTAAATATAGATGACGTGCCTTTCTGCAGAGCAATTTTTACAACTCCCTGAGACTCAGCCTCGTGTAGGAGAAAATGCATATTCTGATATTTGTCCCTTTCAAGGCAGTCTTGGTCTTATCACCTCTGCCAAGGACATTGATTCCTCTTTTTTTTAATTTCCAATTTAAGTTGGGCTGGGGGGGGGGGGGGGGGGGAAATCAAATCACTCGACTAAGTTGACTTCAATAATAGGTCGCCACATTCTGCCTCAACGCTCCGCCGGGGCCCAAAAAAGAAAAAAAAAATTCCGCCCGGAGGCATGTTTGCGCCGCCGGAACCAATGTTTCATATGGACATTTATTGCAAACGATTGCGGTATTGGGCCACTGATAAACTTTGCCAAAACGACAAAGGAACATTTTTAAGTGATTTTTAAGACACTGTTAGATGTGTCATGTGCATATACTGTAACATGATAAGTATGAATAAGCTGAAAGGTAGTTAGCGTTTTTTGACCTAAAATGGTTGCGAGCGCGCCAATGCTAATCGCAATAGTTAACCATTTAACATTTAGCAGTTGGTTGTCTCAAATCCATACCATACACTCAATACCAACATATGCAGTTTAACGATTGAAGTCCGGGAATAAAATGGATGTTAAAAAAAAAATGTGGGGGGGTGATTATTATTCGAATATTCAGCCAATAATCAAAAGGAGAATCCATCCATCCATTTTCTTTACCACTTATCCTTGCTAGGGTCGCGGCCTGTTGGAGCCTATCCCAGCTATCTTCGGGCGGGAGGCAGGGTACACCCTGAACCGGTCGCCAGCCAATCGCAGGGCACATAGAAGTCTTCAACCACCCTACCACGCATGTTTTTGGGATGTGGGAGGAAACCGCAGTGCCCGGAGAAAACCCACCCAGGCATGGGGAGAACATGCAAACTCCACACAGGCGGGGCCAGGATGTGAACCCCGGTCCCCAGAACTGTGAGGCTGATGTGCTCGTCCACCGTGCCGGCCAAAAGGAGAATCGATTCTAAAAAGATTCGATAGTGACAGCCTTATATTTAAGCACAAATTACAGGACAATTGAGCCACTGAGAATGAGAGTGGGATAATAAAATTTTTTTTGTCAATATTGAATGGAGAAAAAACATCTTTCAGATGAATACTGGTCTAAATTAAGGTTTAGGTCTAATTCTGAGAAGAATGAGGGGTGAGTCAACTGTTGCACTCAGCACTTTTCCTGATTCGTCAGTGCAAAAACTGGGCCAGGTCTCATTTACAAGACTGCCACGCCCATGAAATCATGCTTCACCTACCGCAAAAACATTCCAGACTCAAACAGTGAGTGTGTTAGTGCCTCAGTGAACTACAGTCACTTTCAGATGGAGTGCAGAATTTAGTCAAATTTAGCATATTGTGGTTTAGCATAGGTTTGTTTACTTTGTAAGACAAGAATTACAAATGATGACTTTGTGTTTCCTGCAATTGGCTGGCGACCTGTTCAGGGTGTACCCCGCGTCTCGCCTGGAGATAGCTGGGATAGGCTCCAGCACGCTCGCGACCCTTGTGAGGATAAAGCGGTACAGAAAATGGATGGATGAATGGACTTTGTGTTTCCCATTTCAGTTAAAAATAAAACTATTCTATCTCATGATTTGTGTTAGGGATGGGTGAGTAATGACACCCAGTTATCTGTATCGGGCCGATACCGACCTTATTTCTAGGTATCGGGTACTCATGAAGGCTGCTGATACCAGCCAATAGTTAATGTAAAAAAAATAAAAATAATAATAATAATAATCTGACATGGAGTGAGTCCTTCTTACCGGTAGTCGACACTAAACTGGGGTGATTAGACACGTCAGCGAATCATCATCTGTGTCAGAAAGAAAGAAAGGTCTTTGTTTACAATTATCTATCAATGTGTTAATTGAAATTTTATGTATCAAAAGTACTCGTGGAATCGGTACTCTGTATCAGTGAGTACTCAACTTTGAATACTCGTACTGTTATTGGTCTGAAAAAAAGTGGTATCGAAGATTCCCATTTTGTGTGCTGTGGTATGTCGCGGCAGGACTGGACACTGACGGCATCTACAGGGTTTCTGGGAACCTGGCGGTCATTCAGAAACTACGCTACCTGGTCAACCACGGTGAGGATTCATGCTCGCAGTGAGCCTTCAATTCTTTAAAAGTGCAATGACGTACAGACAGTAGTGCTCAAAACTCTTGGGTCACTATTAGGCTTCTTGTAATAGCAATGCTATAAATAATGGCCATTTTGTAAGTAAAATTTCTCAGTAGGTCACAAACATTCCCGGTTCCTGATGTCATTATTTACTATTATGTCGGATTCTGGCAGTTTAATTTGAATGCATAGCTGGATAACCTTTTAGACCTTTTACAGTACGTTACATGATTTTTCACCTTTTATTATTGATTTTTACACATGGTACTTACTTCCTCAGTGAACTTCAATGGCATTCTGTTCCAGGGCAGAATTTCCCCAATTGGCTACTTCTTTCATTAATTTCTCATGTGTAATGTGCATTTTGTTTTCCCCCAAAAAATGTCAAAAGTCAATAGTGCACATTACACATAGGTACAGGGGAAAATGGAAAAAACTTTCACGTTCTATAAATGTATGCCGCCATCTAGAGGTTATGAAAAAGCTGGACACTTTCATTCCAATATGGCACCGCCACCTAGAGGTTATGAGAAAGGTGTACACTTTCATTGTAATATGCCACCGCCACCTAGTGGTTATGAAAAAGGTGTTGCCTACACTTTCATTCCAATCCGACAGGGGTAAGTACTTATGACTGCATATATGTACAGTTGTGCTCATAAGTTTATATACCCTGACATAATTTGTTAAATGTTTTTTTTTTTTAAATATGACTGATGACTGATAACGCTTTTCTCAAATGCTTGACCTTTTCATTTGAATCCCATTAAAATAAAATTAAATGTGTTTCGGCTGGTCCTTCATGTTTTCTTTAAAGAATTGTACCCATCTTGTAAATTCCGCCTGGGTCATCAAACATATGAGCACCACTGTGTGTTTTCTCATTTACTAAATAAAAGTAGGGTTGTGAATTTCAAAATAAGAGCAAGTAAATAAAAAAGAAAGTATTATGTGTTCAAATAAAGTGCTTAACTACAGAAGAATTCTTTAAAAAAAACTAACAAAATACTGAGAATACTTCATGTTTTGATCATATGGGTAGAAGCAAAATCATGCATTGTAAAAATGCATTATATATAGGTAGAAGGGTTTTCCAGAATTTTTAGGTCAACTTTAGGGGTGCGCATTATACACAAGAAATTACGGGACATTTTTCACCAAGAAATTCAGAAAAATGTTGATGTTGCTGTTTTTCTTCAGTTGGAACTCTGGCCTTAGGCGACGTGGAAGGAATTATGAACAAATCCAAATACCAGCCAGCAACAACGACAAGAAATGTCAGTCAAAGCCTACTAGAACATCTGAAAATTATTTGGGGTAATCAGAGGCACTTTAAATGGTGGCAGATTTGTGCTGACTCACATTTAACATGAGTTTGAATGTGATTGCTTAATTCTAAACATAGCCACATCCTCAATTAAAAGAGGGTGTGCACACTTGTACAACCACATGATTTCAGTTGTTTTATTTTTACTCTGCCACTTGAAAAGATCACTTGAGTTGTACAGGTCATAAGCCACATTAACAGTTGAAAGGGGTTTTGAAATGATTTATCTTGGTCTTACACCACAAAAACCTGGCATTTGAACAGGGGTGTGTAGACTTTTTATACCCACCGTACATAGGAAAGGGTCCGGCTGCTTCGTAAAATACGACAACACAACAAACAGTTGATAATGTACATACACTTATTAGGTGGCAATATAGCTCTCTGTTACATGTCTTCAAAGGTTGGGTAGCTTTATTTTATTTTAGTTGTCTACAGTAGGTAACGCGACCAAATACGGCTCCTTGGCTGGTAAAACGCTGCAGAGACTCGAACTAAAACAACTCGTCAATATGGATTCAATTGGTTGGTTTAACACACAAATCTCGCATATTGATGTTATAATGATAATTTTTTTTTTAAATCATATTTTCTAATGTTATCCATTCGCTGAAGGTGGCAAGCCCGCTGAGTGACTTTGTGGTTCTTTCAGAGCGGGCAGTGACCACTGATGGCCGTTACATGTTCCCAGCAGAGTTGGTGCAAGGTAGACCCGAATGGACAACGAAATATTTTTTTTGCGTCTTGCCCGGTCCTGCTTCCTTTGTGCATTCATACACACACACACACACACACACACACACACACACACACACCAGCTCCAGCGGTTTTTCTGGTTAACAAATGTATTAGACCACTACCCGATGTAAGCTTTTAAAATGACAACAATTCACTGCGCTGCAAATGGGCAGCATGGCCATTGCCTCACAGGTAAGAGGGTTTGAATCTCTGCTCAGCCATTTTGTGGATTTTTTGTTTCATGTATTAGTTCATTCAAATTTGCAGGTGAAAAAGTGAATTCCATTTGAAATTCATAATTCCTGCCCAAAATAGTAAAATGTGGGGAGTGCGCTGGAATTGAAATGGTACTTTGCATTAAAGCACGCCATCATTCTGGATAGTTTTAAATGACGGGTTTAGGGTCTAATACATTTGTTAAGCACTGAATGTCCCTCAGGCATCTCTGCTATACTTGCCGTGGGCCAAGGCTGCCACCTAGTGGAGGAAACAAAAGGGCCTTCCCTTTGAATATTATATTGTATGAAATATTTTGACTGTGCATTTGTGCCTTCTCTTGCTTTCACTCAGCATCTTTTTTCCCCCCGCCGCCGCCGCTGCAGCAGCTACAAGCCTCACTGTTGGGCCTCGTCGGCGGGCGCCGTTTCCTTCCAATTCTAGAGCTCAAATTCTTTCCTCTCTCTCTCTCTCTCTCAGAGGAGAAGCTCAACTTGGACGAGAGTGAGTGGGAGGACATCCACGTCATCACGGGAGCTTTGAAACTCTTCTTCCGCGAGCTCCCCGAGCCGCTGGTGCCCTACGGCTTCTTCAGCGACGTGGTGGACACCGTCAGTAAGTGGACGCTGCACATCATCCAATCACCTTTTGAGTCCACTAGTGCGTTTCCACTGCAGGAAGTACAACATTGTGTGTTTGAACTGTTACTTATTTTTGGGATGCCGCCACATAAGAGTACCAGTGAAGCGCAAAGAGCAATTCACATTTGAAACAGGGCCGGTTCAAGGAATGTATACTCGAGAGGGCAGGCGGAAATATGAAGGGGTCATCATGTGACGTCATTATTAGGCTTCTAACATAGCGATTGCTACACGGCATCTTTCAGTACTTAACGTTGTGTAAAACACTGTTAACAGGGCACATATACGCGTGTACTTGTGTGTCGCTGCTCACTTGTCATTAAAGCACACCGCCGATGAAATTTATAATCTTTACAGTCTTGCACCAAGTGCATCACAAGCTTCGTTCTTCCAGCCACTGTGATGTTACCACCCATGCACAAATCACGTGAACCGGACCGCTCCATTAGCAGTAACATTAAAATGAACACATCACTAAATAATACTCAAGGTACACAAATTTAATGGAATACCGTCAAAGGGCATTTGTGCAAATACTTGCAAATTTCAAAATATGTGTGACTTTTTCTCCTTTATTTCAGTTTTTTAGTTTAATACAAATAATCTTTTGTTGTGCTTGTTATTGTTTAGTCGTGCGGCGGCGGTGTGTGTGTGTGTCTTTTTTTTTTTTTTTTTTTAAAGAAAGAAGGACAAAATAGTACAAATAGACAACCACACAACATAGGCTCATTAAGTACACGTTACAAAGCAAATCTTTGTATAGCGACAATAAAAGGCGCTCTATTCTAGTGTGTCAAAACGATGTAAAGTAACAACATTCAAGCAGCAAACGAGAGTCCTTCCGGCTGTCCCTCTTACTTTAAAACTCAAAATTGCACCACTTCCGGACTCTTAAGTTGACGATCGCAAAACGGCAGCAGCTTCGCTGTGAACGTCACATATGCGCAAAACACATAAATTAGACTCCTCAAACAATAACATTATACAAATGCATGCAAAATGAATACATGTTTAAGGCACTTTTAAATTATAATGATTCATATATCTCCTTAAACAATGAATGACTTTGTGGCCATTTATACAGTCTCACTGCAGACGGCTGAAGAATATTAAAATGTCAAACATTTTAAACACAGACATTTCCTGTCCAGTTGATGAAAGCTTCTTGAGACTGAGGCTTAGTTTACAAGCAAGTACAATGTGAAAAATAAATACATAAATAAATCACAATTATGAAAGGATCAATACAATTGAGAGCCAAGAATTCATCCTAAAATGGTGGCAAAATGGAAAAGACCATTTATCAATGTATCAACGGCGGTGCCGTGTTGTTGCAGAGATGTCGGACTACGCGGACAAAGTGGAGCGTCTGACGAGCGTCGTGCACAGCTTGCCTCAGCCCAACCACGACACGCTGCAGTTCATCTGCCGCCACCTCAAACGGTAACAAACAAAACACTTCAGAGATGCGTATTAGCGTCTAAACTAGGGGCGGGCGTAAAAATACAGCGCTGAAACGAATACATCGATTGTTTCATTTGGATGTATTTACTCTCAAGGTCTCATTCACAAATGAGACCTTGCTCTCAACTGGTCTTTTACCTGGTTAAATCAAGGGTTAATTCATTCATTCATTCATTAAAAAGGTGGGGTCCAAGTATGAAACAAATAACTATCTAAATAAATGAAAACCTATATAAAGGGCTCCATATAGCCAATTTGAAAAAAACATTTAATTGGTAAACAAATCTTTGCAAATTAATTACATTTATAAACAGATACGTGAATAAAATATGTCATAAAAACGTTTTATTAAATAATTACATTTGGTAAAATTTTAAAAATAACTAAATCAATTATTGAATAATTCACAGGACAAATAAATAAATATAACTAACTCAATATTTAAAATGGGGAAAAATTCAACAAATAACTGTAAATAGATAAGATACAGATAATAAAACTACATATAGCTAAGTAAAATTTCTAATCTAATTAATACCTATATTAATTGATTAATTCATGCAAATGCGTATAAATAGATTTAAGTAACTAAATAAATAAATTAGGTAGAAATGTAAATAACTTCATGAATTAATTATTGACTACTTTATAAATTATTAGAACTAACTCAATATTTAAAATTGGTAAAAATGTAAAACAAATAACTTCGCAAAAAAACAAATATAACTATTTATCAATAACTAAATATAGCTACAGCAATAAATAACATTGGTAAAAATGTAAAATTATTACCAAAGTAAATTAATTAATTAATTCAAATGTATATATGAGCAATACATTTACTTAAGTAAATAACTATATAAATGAGGTAGAAATGTTAAATAATTATATGTTTTAATTCAGTGATTTTAAAAATGTAAAAAAAAAAAGAAATCAGTTTGTACACATAAAAACAAGTGATAACCAAATAAAAAGTAAATAAACCCATGAAGAAATGAAGACCAAAATATTGAATAAATGCTTTCTACTACTACTAAATAAGCAATGGAGATAGTGCCTTCACGAAATGTGTTTCCTATTACACAGTCAACTTAGACTTTCATCTGCTTCCATACAATTCCATCAAAATAATAGAACAATTAAATTTGCGGCCAACGAGTTGATCGGAATATATTCATTTCTTGTTCTTTTTTTTTTTTTTTATTGCGGCGTAAATGAACCTGTGGAGGCAGCACGTGCTCTAGCGGTTAGCATGTTTGGCCCACAGCCAGTTGTACCCCGGATTGACGCGCGTTAGTTTCATTGAAGGTTCTAAATTGTCCATAGGCGTGAGTGTGAATGCATGTTTTGTCTATGTGTGCCCTGCTATTGACTAGCAACCAGTCCTGGATTGATCCCGCTTCTCTCTCCAAAAGTCGGCTGGGATAGGCTCCAGCTCATTCACATCTCTAATGAGAACAAGCGGTGTAGAAACTGGATGGATGGATGAACCTCATGACTTTGACTGGAATGTGGCCACAAGAGGGCACAGTTTCCTAATGTCGTGTGTGTGTGTGTGTGTGTGTGTGTGTGCGCACGTGTGTGTTAGCACTCCTCTCTGCCGGGGTGTGGTAGGTGGGCGCGCTCCGTCCTTTTATCAGCCTCCTCCCGTCCCATCTTCGCATTCCCCCTCCACGCCGTCCCGCTCTCCCTGGAGAGGGCCGGTCCCACGGGAGCCTCGCGGTTCGTCTGCTGGAAGGCATTCAGCCGCCACCCCTCCTCCCTCTCCTCCGCCGCGTCCCTTCATCCCTCCTCTCTCTGTTTAATGTGGAAGTTTTGAGCAATTGCTGGCCGCTCCTGCGGCTCGGCGGGAACGGCATTTTTAGAAGAATGCTTCATGCGGTGGCTTCAACCCATTCCTGAGTCCCCCTACACACGCACACGCACACACTGGAACACACAGGCTCGAGCACGCACTCTAGAAGACGCCAACTTAGGTGGAAGCAGACGGATTTAGACACATTTGCGTGGACATCTGGGTTGTAAAAGGCACTTGCATGAACACGCCACTCAGAGGGCAACGCATCGCCAGTATTTAGTAGGAAATGATACGAAATGTTAATACCGTTATGCCAACATTTGACTATTTTTAGAAACTTTAGACTGGTGAAAGGCACACAAACATGCCACTCCACAAAAAGTGGAACACAACTTTGTTCATATTTGATTATTTTTGGGGACTATTTCGACATCTCGTTTGTAAAAGGCTTATAACATAAACGTGGCATTCAAGATATTTAGGGGGAAATAGTACAAAAAGTGAAGCACTATTTCGAGATGATTGTTGTGTGGACATCCGGGTTGTAAAGTTACTCACGTCAACACGGCACTCGAAGGCAAAAACGTCACCAGAATTTAGTCGAAAAAGTAGAGCACTTTTTTCTTCATATTTGACCAATTTTTGAGATGATTTCGGCACATGCTTGTAAAAAGCAAAATGTGAACACGGCAGTCAAATATGGTGAATTTAGTTGGAAATCTTACATAAAGTGGAAAATAATTTTGTTCGTATTTGTCTAATTAAAAAAAAAAAAAATGTGTAGCTTATAGCACGAACATGGCACTCTGAGTTTAGTAGGAAATCTTACTAAACGTAACAGCACTCAAAGGTAACACTTCACCAGAAATGAGTAGAAAATCATCCACATTTTGAACACTATTATGGCTATATTGACTATTTTTAGACGATTTAGACATCTGGCTTGTAAAAGGCACACAGACACAAACATGGCACTTGAATTTAGTTGGAAATTATCCAAAAAGTGGAACGCTATTTCCTTCTGGTTTGACTATTTTTAAACATTTTAGACATCTGGCTTGTAAACGGCAGGAACATAATAAGCATGGCACTAAAATTTTGTGAATTTAGTAAGAAATCATACAAAATGTGGAGCACTATTTCCGTCAGGCTTGACTATGTTTAGACAATTTTGGCATCTGGTTTGTAAAGGCACTAAAAAGGTGCAGTAAAGAGGGAAGTACTATTTCGTAAATACAATTTTTTTAGCGATTTAGTTCATGTGGACGTGGCTTGTAAAGGTTAGTAGCTCGAACATGACACTCAAAGACAACACGTTAGGAGAATTGAGCAGGAAATCATACAAATAGTGAAACACTATTTAGTTCGCATTGGACTATTTTTAAGATGATTTAATGCACGTGTGTGAACTGTAAAAGGCAGTAATGTAAACATGGCAACAACAACAAAAAGTCACCAGAATGTAATTGGAAATCAGACAAAATGAAATTTTTATTTTGTTCATATTTTACTATTGAGTCTACTCAAAGACAAAATGTTAGGAGAATTTAGTAGGAAATCTTGCAAAACGTGTTGCACTACTTTGTTCGGATTTGAATTTTGTTAAATGATTTAGACACTGGGCTTTTAAAAGGATTGTGGCAATGGCATTGAAATGTAGTGAATTTATTATAAAATGATACAAAAATAATGGAACACTATTTAGTTCATATTTTACCATTTTAGAAGATGTAATGCACATGTGTGGACTGTAAAAGGCAGTAACATAAACATTGCAATAAAAAGCACATGACCAGAATTTTGTAGGAAATCACAAACAAAGTTCTTTTTTGTTTATATTTGACTATTTATTCTAAAATTTAGGAATGTAAAATTGCAACAAAGGTCACACCCAATATTTTTGCATTTTGTCTTAATAGCTAAAATAATCTAATAATTTAAATCCTGAATTCATGAAAATTGAAAATGATTGAAATAATTTGAACAAATCCTAATTCTAGTGTGTGTGTGTGTGTGTGTGCGTGTGCGTGCGTGCGTGCGTGCGTGCATGCATTCGTGCGCGCCGCAGCGTTTTGGAGCACTCGGACGCCAACCGTATGACGACCCAGAACATCGGCATCGTGTTCGGGCCCACACTGCTGCGACCCGAGGTCGACAACGGCAACATGGCGGTGAACATGGTTTTCCAGAACCAGGCGGTGGAGCTCATCCTCAACGAGTACGAGCGCATCTTCGGCAGGAGGGCCGCCCCCCCCGCCGCCGCCGCCTCCTTCTCGTGATCTTCCCAAGCGGACGGCATACAAATGGATCTTTTTTTTTTTTTCTTCTTCCACATTCACAAAGATAACAAGGGCAAGACATGTGGCTGCCATATAAAAGTTCGAAGCATTAAATAGTCAAACAAGCTCCGTTTTTAGCTGCCATATTTTTTTGCCTTTTGACTGCAGATGTGTGGAGCCCAGCTGTCACTTCTCCCTTGATATTCTCGTTGACTGAAGCCAAGCCAATGATAAATCGTCCCCAGGCTCCCCACCCAGCTCCCGGACCACCTTCCTGTTCCTCTCTTGATCCCACGAAGAGAAGTCGACTTAACAGGACAGAACCTTCCCACTGTGAAACACGTGCGCCCGACACCTCTATGCATCGCTGTGGCTCTCCTGTAGTGACGCCGGAACCTCGAACGCGTAACTTTCTACTTCCGACTTGTTCTAATTGAATGTTATTATTTTTACCCCATAGGAGCTAATGTAATTAAATTCATTCATTAACAGGCACGTGAAACCGTTAATAACTGTACAGGCGATGTTTTAGGTAACATTTTAACATTCAAGTCAAGTCAAACACTGTATTGCAGTTGTTCTCAAACATTTTACACCTCGAAAAAATACTTAGCTGTCAAAGTCTCACCATAATGATCAATATTAGAATACAGTAGCGGACAAGTAAGCGTTTTTTATTCTAAGCAATTGTAAAAAAAAAAAAAAAAAACCTGCTTGAATAATGATTCCATTAAAATGTATTGCACATACATATAAATTGGACCTAAAGACTTGTTTAAAAACAAAAATGCAATTGTATTATACTTGAAATTTCAATACAACTGCGCTCTTCTGAACAAATATACTAGACTGGATTCAAATGAAGTCGAAACCACTGTAACATTATGCACAATTTGAAGCTTCTTTAATTCAGTGAGTCTTTTGCGTACCACTAGAGGGAGCCCACGAACCCTTAGTGGTACACGTACCACACTTTGAGAATTATATTGTATAACTAACGCTAAAAGAAAAGAAAAAAAATACTCTCCCTCAGGCTGACAAGTCATACAACTATAAATACAAGTTAAACACTGTAAAATAAAATGATAATAAAGTAAAACTACTCACCCTTTGAATGACATGTAATACAAGTGCAAAGAGAGTAAAATTAAGTCAAAAATAAAACTAAAATAAAGTCAAACTACTCATCATGTGACTAACTTGTTATACAAGAACAAAACTAACACTCCAAAAACTTAAGAGTAAAACTACTCACAAGTTGCACAAGGTACCATTGTGTAAAACTTGCTTAAACACTGAATGATTTAAACAGAAGTAAAACTGTCATCCAACTGTAGAGAACTCCCATGAATAAAACAAAGGTAATATATTATAATAAAACTAATTATAAATAGCAAAAAATAAACATTTCATTACTAAAATTAACAATTTTACATGTATTCATTTTGTATTCATCTTATTGAATAGATTTTAAGATTTCTTGTAAATAATAAAATACAGTATTAGGAAAATAAACTATTTTACACAGAGCTGTAGTTAACAATTTTGAATGTATTAATAATAACTAAATTCATTAGAAATAATACAAATAATGAAAATGGATAATTATTATTTTACACCCATTAATCTTTTTTTTTTTTTTAATTAATTGTTATTTTTTTCCCCTTTTTTAAACCTGATCTACAAATGACCTGGCCCATTAGTCCAAAATCAAACGTGACCCTTGGGCAACAAAACAAAACAAAACAAAAAAAAGACTTTTTTTAAAATTATTTGTATTTTTTTCCCCCCACTGGTTTTGATGCTTGGAGATGCCACTATTCATGTAGAAGCAGCCAACCAAAGGTGGGGCGGGGCGGGGCATTGTATTGTCCGCGCGACCATTCACACAACACAATGTTCACTCCATGTGCCAACAGGGCCGCCATGTTCCATTTTGTGGATAGCAATCGTGTGCGTGTGTGCGCGCGCGTCTGGTCCTCGGGAGTTTCTCCTTCCTTGTACACTGTTCAGACAGACCTTCTATTTTTATGCCTGGGATGCACATGTACATATGTTAAAAGCTTTAGCATTTGTCCACAACAGTAGTAGTAGTTGTAGCCCTTTAATGTTCACTTCAATCCATTTTGACCTGTGTTGTGAAACCACATGGACCTGTTTGGCAGCGTCCTAATTAAAGGAATACATTTTTGTCCAATTTAGTGGGATTTAATTTATTTTTGTAAGTTTAAGGCAGCACAGTGAAGCTTTTGTTAGCATGTCTGTCGACAGGTTCTGGGTTCCACCTGAATCAGAAAAACCTGCATGTTAGCTGTATTGACGACTTTGAGTGTGAAAGGTTGTTCCGCTTTACAGTATATGGCCCTGTGATTGACTGGCCACAAGTCTAGGGTGTACCCCGCTTCTCTTGCCAAAAGTCAGCTGGAACTGGCTCCAGTGTCCTTCAATCAACAGAGAACAGGATGGTGGCGGTAAAGTATATGTACAATTTATTACAAATATGCACAAACATGCAAACAAATATATAATAATAAAACATTAATACAAAAAAAAAACATTACAAAAATACTGATTGTTACATACAGTATATACTGTACTTTTAAGTGTGCACGCTGCGTGTGCATTTGAAGGCAGGGAAGACACGTCAGTTGCATAGGAGAACATGTTGCTGCAGATAAGATGGTCACATGACTCACGTCCAAGGCAAAAGAGGAAGTGGGGGGCAGAAAAGTGCCTCGCATGACTCTGCACATTGATCAAAATGGTGGACTTTTAGGTTTTTTGTCATATGTTAGCTTTTATTGGAAATTTCTTGTCATAAAATGGAACATGAGAATATGAGTGGGAATGCTTGTTTGTCTACAGTGCCCCTAAGAAAGTACTCACACCCCTTCACATTTTCCACATTTTGCTATGTTACACACTTATTATAAAGCAGATTTGAGTATAGTTTAAAAACAAAAACAAAAATCTCCATAAAATATCCCATAATGACAAAGTAAAAATATTTTCAGACAGTTGTGCACATTTAAACATAAGTACATAAGTATTCACACCGTTGTCTTAATATTTTGTTGAAGCACCTTTGGCAGCCATCACAGCCTCAAGTCTTCTTGGGTATGTCTCTATGAGCTTGGCACACTGTTTTGCGGCATTTCTCCCATTCTCCTCTGCAGATCCTCCCAAGGTCAGTTAGGTTGGATGGGCAGCGTTGGTGGACAGCCATTTTTAGGTCTTTCCGGAGATGTTCAATTGGATTCAAGTCCGGGCTGTGGCTGAGCCACTCGAGGACATTCACAGGCTGGTCCTGAAGCCACTCCTTTGTTATCTTGGCTGTGTTCTTCCATTTCCGAATAATCGAGACCACAGTAGTTTTCGGGACCTTCAATGCTGCTGAAATTATTTTGTACCCTTCCTCAGATTCATGCCTTGACACAATCCAGTCTCAGAGGTCTGCAGAAAATTCCTTAGACTTCATTGCTTGGTTTCTGGTCTGATATGCACTGCCAACTATGAGACCTTATACAGACACGTGTGGTCCATTCCAAATGATTTTAAATCAACTGAATTTACCATAGGTGGACTCCATTTAAGTTGTCGAAGCATCTGAAGGATGAGCAGTGGAAATCAGATGCACCTGAGTTTACGTTTGAGTGTCATAGCAAAGAGATTATGTTTGCATTTTTTTATAGATTTATACAAATGTCTGAAAATATGTTTTTACCTTGTCATTATGGGATATTTTATGTATTTTTAAAATATTTTTTTTTTTTTAGGAAAACTATACTCAATTAGCTGTACAAAAGGTCTGTAACAGCAAAATGTGGAAAACGTGAAAGGGTGAATACTTTCTGGTGGCACTCTATATGTACCCTGCGATTGGCCAGTGACCAGTCCAGGGCATACCAACCCTTCTCTTGCCAAAAGTCAGCTGGGATAGGTTCCGGCTCACCTACGACCCTAATGAGAACATACCTTTTTGAAAAAAAAAAAAAACTAAAATGGATGAATGAATGTGCCGTGTGATTAATTAGGCCTCACCTCTCTCGCCAAAAGTCAGCTGGGGTAGGTTCCAGCTCACCTGTGACTTTGATGGACAAGCGCTCAAGAAAATGGATGGGTGGATTCCAAAGGCAAAATAAAAGTTAGCTTTTGTGGCTAGCACTGCTAGCACTGGAATCTCACCTGATGGAATTATCTTAGCATACAATGAAAAAAAAAAAACACTATACATAAAAATCTAGGATGCATGATAAAATACGTTTTTGGTCACATGTTTGGCTTTAGTGGCTTCATGTTGTAGCCATGTGTTTCTTTGGTATATTAAGGAAACATCTATCAAAGGATATGTACTGTATGCAATGCGTCGCCATTTCAGATTCTCTCAAGTTTGTATCCGGGGTAGATCTGTTGCATCCAGGCTCAGTTCACATTTATCCAAGTCTCCATTTTGGACCTGGGTGTGGGACTCCCAGAGGTCCGCCCCATGGAAGTGGTTTCCTCCAGTGCAACTCTCGTCTTTCCGAGTTTCTTGGCTTACCGGCTCTTCCTCAGCTCTTCCTTCCTGGTCGTCTTCATCCTCTTTGGGGGCCTCGGAGGCTCCGTCCAGACTGGTGTCACTGAGGAAGGACTGCGGCGTCTGCGTGTCCTCTACGGACAGGGCGGCGGGCTCTGGGGGCGCATCGTCGTGCTCCTGGTCGGGGTCCTGATCCTTGCTGCAGTAGGCGTAGCGGTGGTTCATGTGCTGCGAGTACGAGCCCGAGTGCGAGAAGCGCTTGCCGCACTTGTCACATTGGTAGGGTTTCTCCCCCGAGTGGAGGCGGCTGTGCTCGATCAGGTGGTGTTTGTGCTTGAACGCCTTGTTGCATACTTTGCATTCGTACGGACGCTTGCCTGAAACAGACAAAAACACATGTTGTGTTCCATCTTTCGGGGGGGGGGGGGGGGGGGGGGGATTTAAAATCAACTTTCGTGTTCTCACCTGTGTGTTCGTATTTGTGTCTGAGCAAAGAGCTGCTTTTCTGGAAGGTTTTTTCACAGATGTCGCAAGCGTACAGACCCTCGTCTGTCTTTTTCAGCCTCTTGCGCCCTGGTCCAACGTCCCCCTCCAAGCCTTCATCCATAATTGAGAGGTAGTCTAGAGCTCCGCGGTTTAACACCTCCCCCTACAAGACCACAGGAACCATGGATCATTTAGAAGATCTTTTCAGGTCTTTAATCACTTCCGGGAGGGTGCCGAAAGGGGCCACTTCAGACACCTCCGTGGAGGAAGTCTTGGGGCAGACTTAGGACACGCTGGAGGTACTGAATGTCAACAGCTGGCCTGGGAGGGCCTCAGACACCCCCCCCCCCCCCCCCCCCCCCCTTCCCCCAATGAAGTTGACCAGATAGGAAAGTCTAGAACCTGTTTTGCATTGCCTTCCTGGCAAGGCATAACATAGCGCTGGCATTCATTTATTGTGCCTTTCTAGACAGAACGGGATGAGCGCATGTTTGCACAGCCATTGCGGCCTATCACAGTCAGATAATTACATGCATGGCAATGTAAGCACCTGTGTCTATAGGGCTGACAATTGATTTCAAAACAAAGGGCTTCCTGCTTCTGTTATACTGCTGGTACAGGGGGTCCTCGGTTTGACAGTTCCGTTCCTACGGTGGTGATGAAACTGAAATTTGTTCGTAAGTTGGAATGTACCGTAGTCTATCACTAATCCACACAGGCAGAGTGGGGAAGTCATAATTACAGTAAATGTTTTTATGAAAAACAGTTAAGCCATAAATATAACACAATCAGTTGACAAACTGTACTTCTTCTCAAGACAATCACGTGACCACTTATTCTTACACCGCTGCGCACACTAGTTCATCGTGTGCCATTTATAACTTTGCAACCTTGTACGTTGGGACTGCCGTAAACCGAGAACCTCCTGTACTACCCCCTGGGAATGCCTCAGGGTGGCCAGAGATAGGGAAGTATGGAGCGCTTTGCGCACTGCCTTCCCAAATCAGTGTATCAGAGGCGTAACAGTATTCGCCAGTGCCTTTGAGACAGAACTCACCGGAACGGAATGTTTCCATGTCCAAAGTTGGCATTCACTGCAGCTTTGCGGCTTCATGCATTCAGATACCATTGTATCCATTTGCGTCTGGGACAGTGACAATTGCTTACAACACAAAGGAGTGTGGGCAGTCAGTGTCATTAAACCTTTCACTGTCCCCTCTGTTGCGCCTCTGATTCTACATCGGAAGCCAGCAAATTCACAGGTCGACTTCAAACCAGCTGACTTCAACATCAGGTCCGGAATCGGTACCTTAATCACAGGTCTGCAAGCTGGGAAAAAGAAGGCTAGTGTGGAAGGGGCTTGGACAAAGAGTGTTGAGTGTTAACGTTCCCGCTATCCGATCTGTTACGCCTCTGATACGGCGTCAGAAGCCAGAAAATTCACAAGTCCACTTCAACACCTCTATCCTGCATCTGTACCTTACACACCAGTCAAGCAAAAACAAACTTAGGTGGACAGTATGGCTTGCCCGGCGGAGGAAAATGGATGAATCAAACTTCAAGAGAAATCATGCTTACCATCAGTGCTTGTCTCTCCTGGTGGAGCTTCTTCAATGTCGCCTCGGACTCAGCCTCCACCATGTAAGCCAAGGGCGAGAGAAATCCAGGGCTGATCGGTGACGGGCTGAAAGGAAGCGGTGCGATGCCGTCATGCCCTGCAAACCCCAAAGCAGACTGGCTGAAGAAGGGGAATCCGTTGTATAAGGAGCCTGGGAACACAGGAGCGCCATGTGCTCTGTAGATTGGGTGAGGATGTAAGGTTTGTTCTGAAGGTTGGTTGGGACTCTGCCGACTCAGCTGTTTGGTCCTGTCTTCCGTCCTCTCCCTTTTGGTGGCGCTGCCATTGACGTTTCTTTGGTCTGACTTCTGCTTGCGCACAGAAAGGTCCAGAGGCTCGTTCTGAGAGTGGTTATGAGGTGAGGAGAGTTCCGGGGGATGGCCGCAGCCAGGAGAACCCGAGGATGGGAGTCTTCTTCTGGTGTGAGGAGACGACAACTCAGAGCCATGGCTTGGGCTGCCCTTCTCCTGGCCAGAAGAGTCCAAGTGGTCGTGAGGGGAAGGCAGTGTGCCCGGTAGCTGCTGAGGTACAGAGGGCCACTTCTGCACTGGGGATTCATTTTCAGAGGCTCCGTTGGTTACGTCGTTAGTTTTGCTGATCCCCGACCTGGATAAGAATAAAGGCGGCGAGTGGTGGTCTTTGTTGTAAAGACCCTCAGGCATATCCACGGCTTCTCGGTTCATCTTACAGTGGTAGCGCTCGTGCTGTTGGAAAACCACCACATTGGGGAAAACTTGGGAGCACCAGCAACACGTAACACCGAGAGCCCCTCTCTCTCGCTCTCTTGACTTCTCTCTTAGAGGCCCCCTCTCCTGCGACACCTTCCTGTCGGGACCGCCTCCGTTCCTGTGGATGTCCTCGTACTTCCTCACCTCCCTGTGGAGCATCTCCTGCAGCATTTGCTCAAACTTGGAACCAGACTGGAGATAAGGCAGCAGGGTGGTCCCTTTCAAGATGCTGGCTCTCAGAGAAAGCTCTGCTGAGGGGTTGCAAAGGGAAGCCAGCTCTGACGTTCGGAAGCTGAAATCCTGCACTGAAAGCTGGGAAGGATCCTCCGGTCCATGGCCGGGAGGCCTGCTATTGTCTTGGACTTGCGACGCCAAAGGAGAGCCCTTGCTGTTCCTCTCCCGCCACGCAGATGGAGATCCTGAAAAGGAGTGCTGGTAGGAATTTTGGCTATGTCCGTTAAGCACACCACTCGTTCCTCCTGAACATCCGAGCGTTCCTCCGCTGCCGAGGCACTTTTTGCTGCTCAGGTGGGAGCTGTAGGAGCCCGAGTGAGAGAAACGTTTCTTGCAGTTGGCGCACTCATACGGTTTTTCTCCTGAAGGTAACACACAGAGAAGGAAAATTAATTAATAAAATTGTACTTTGAGGTTTTAACTTTCTTGCCCCATCATGTGCCTTACTCAATTCATCCATCCATCCATTTTCCGTATCCCTTATCCTCACTAGGGTCGCCGGTGTACTGGAGCCTATCCCAGCTGACTGTGGGCGAGAGGCAGGGTACACCCTGAACTGGTCGCCAGCCAATCGCAGGGCACATATTGACAAACAACCATTCGCACTCACATTCACACTTATGGACAATTTTGAGTCTTCAGTTAACCTACCATGCATGTTTTGGGAATGTGGGAGGAAACCGGAGTACCCGAAGAAAACCCACGCAGGCACGGGGAGAACATGCAAACTCCACACACGGGAGGCCGGATCTGAACCCGTGTCCTCAGAACTGTGAGACAGATGTGCTAACCAGTCAGTCACCGTGCCGCCTTATTCAATTCAATTTTATTTATAGAGTGCCAAATCACAACAGATGTTGTCTTAGGGCACTTTACACATGGAGCAGCACAAAGACCACACTCCTCACTCACTTATCAAGACAGGTCGCCATACTGGAAACTTAAATAAAAAAAATACAAAAATCATATTTGTTAAATCTGTCAGTTTGAAGATGTAATTAATTAAATAATGAATATATATATTTATATATATAAACATTAAATAATTATGAAATAAGTTAGTTGGGAGAGACTTCAGCTCAGCCTTGGACCTAACGAGGACAAGTGTAGAAAATTGACTGATGGATAGATACAATCGTAAGAATAATACTTCCTGTATTTTGAATAACATTGATTTTTTTCCCAGCCGACTTCCTGGTTGAAGTAAGCCATATGGAATATGGATGGGTGGATTCCAACCGCGCATCGGCCTCACAGTTCTGAGGACCGGGGTTCAAGTCCCGGCCTCGCCTGTGTGGAGTTTGCATGTTCTCCCTGTGCCTGCGTGGGCTTTCTCTGGGTACTCCGGTTTCCTCCCACATCTCAAAATAATGCATGGTAGGTTAATTGAAGACTAAATTGCCCGTAGGTGTGGATGTGAGTGCGAATGGTTGTTTGTTTATGTGTGCCCTGCGATTGGCTGGCGACCAGTTCAGGGTGTACCCCGCCTCCCGCCCGAAGATAGCTGGGATTGGCTCCAGCATGCCCGCAATTCTTCGGAGGATAAGCGGTTCAGAAAATGGATGGATGAAATTTTTCTCCAAAACATAATAATTCCTTCTCGCAATATTACAACTTTTTCCATACTATTTAGACAATTCTTGTAACATTTGTAATTTTACAATTATTTTTACTTTTCAGTGTGGTCCTAATCCAGTGGTGCTCCTTAAAGGTGAGCTTCGCTACCCATTTGATTGTTTTAATGTCCTACTGTTTTTGTGCTTTCATGACTACTAACACTGCTAAAAATATTACTTTAAACATTACCCGCATTACTGTATTTGTAAGTTACATGATGGCAGAGATTTTTATATTTGCATCATTTCTCATGGGCAGATGTATTTGAAAGGTTGCAACAGAGTGTGCTGTAGAGAGTTTGCTCCCTCTTATTAGTCTCACCACTGTGGATGCGGAGGTGCTCTTTGAGGTGGTGTTTGTACTTGAAGGCCTTTCCACACTGCAGACATTTGAACTTCCGTGTCTCAACGCCCTGATCCAAAGTGATGGCGCTCTACAAGGTTGACAGACAGGCGTTAGGAAACGGGATCTTCTTTATTTCCAGCCTTGTCATATTGCTCGTCGGATACTCACCTTATCATGTGCTTGGTGGTGAAGTGCCAGGTGTTGCTCCAATTGCGCCCTATGGGTGGCAGTGTATCCACAGAATGGACACGCCATGTGGCCCCGGCCCCTCTCCTGACAGTATTTGATGTGGTCCCTCAGCAAGGCGCCGTGCTGGTACGTCCTTTGGCAGAAGGGACAGGCTTGCAGTCTCCTCCTTGAATCTGGGGTACAACAAAATGAACAATTGAATGTGAATACGTAGCACTCAGTGTTGTGATGGTTTTTCACACGAGCCTACCTGCTCCCTCAGGTGAGTGGTGCTGAACTGCTGGGGACCACATGGCAGGCGGCAGCTCCTCGTGGGTCCCGCCGCCGCCCTGCAGACGGTGCACGGCGGCCGTGCCGTTGCGGCCGAAGTGGTCCAAAAGGCTGACGGAGGTCGAGGCCTTCCTCAGCTTGGCCAGGAACTCGTAATGGGCAAGGTCTTCCAAGTCAATGTGGGAATCTGAGCTCCTACCTAAATGGGTATGTAGAAAAACATACTAAACGTACCCCATTTTTACATGAGGATCAGTTTTGAAATCAGTGCATTATAATAAAAGACTAAAGAGACTACAAAGACGTAATCTTGTGAAAATAAAGTTTCCATTTTTTAAAGGGGAAAATGTCAAAATGCCCACACAACTATAACTGCAACAGTTTTTACATCTGACTTTAATTTGGGGCTTATTTTTAAAAAAATAAACACATTACGACCTTTTCTCGTAATTTTACAATTTTAACTAACCTTCTCAGAAGTGGAAAACTTTATTCTCCTAATTTTAAATAACATTTATTCCAAAAATTATGAGTTCATTTTTGTTGGAGTTTTTTTCTCATAAAATTTCCTTTTCTCATCATATTACTTCTTTATTCTTGCAATATTACAACTGTTCTGTAAAACTGTTTTCAAGTAATATTTTGACTCTTCTCTTACAATAACATTTTACTCATAAATTGTGACTTAATCCCTTAAATCTCAGAACTTTTTTTTATCGACGATTATGTCTTTATTCTAATAATATAACAACAACTTTATTTATTCTGCCTTTTTTCATGTAATATTCCAACTTTATCCATGTAAAATCAGGAATTTTACCAAGTAATATTACATCTTCATTCTTGTAACTTATTTGTATTACATAATCTCAGAAAAATAAGGATTTTTTTGGTAATACTACAAGCACTCATTTTTCCACAATTTTATGACTTTATTTTTGTAAAAGTGCAACAATTTTCTTGGATTACTATGACGTCATTCTTTTTTTTTTTTTTTTTTTTTTCCTTTTCAGTGTGGCTCAACTCATTTATATGTAAAGTCCTATTCACAGAGAAAGTAACTAAAAGCAAAGAAAGTAGGAAAGTATTGTTATACACATAGCTATACTGAAAATACCACAATGTGGTTGCGTCATATTACTCAAAACATGAAGCATATTTAGGTAGCCCCCTAAATCTGTTTGCTACTAATTACAGTACATTATTTTGTTTACAAATCCTACGAAATCCTGGAATGAGGGAAAATAGAAAACATGTCTTCATATGAACTCAAGATGCGGCTTATTATTTATGGATTTGCAAGATGTCTTCTGCTTGATCTGGCTGTCTGAATAACTTCTCAGGTCGGGAAAGCAGAAAATCAAAAACAAATTATGTCATGTCTCCACATTGTATCAGAAATGTTCCATCCATCTTTTTGTATAGCGCTTGTCCTCATCAGGATCACGGGTGAGCTGTAGTCTATCCTGGCCCGGTTGCCAGCCAATCAGGGTACATATAGATGAGACAAACAATCATTCACAACTGTGGACAGTTGAGAGTCTTCAATGCCAGCTGACTTTTGGCGAGAGAAGTGGGGAACACCTTGAACTGGTTGCTATCCAATAACAGGGCACATTTTCCCAAATAACCTCATATTCATGTAGAGGTGTGATGATTAATCGATTAACAGACAACTAATCGATTATCAGATTAATCAATAACGATTTTTAATAATCAATGAATCGTTTTGAGTCTTTATTTAACTTGACATTTATTATAATAATAATAAAGCAGGCTGATTATCTTTGTGTTTCATCAAAATAAGACATTTGCAAACATCTTTTACTTTGGAAAACAATTACCCACAATTTTGCCTGTTTTCTGACATGTCACGGACCAAACTGGTAACTGAATCAAAATCCATTTAAGTTTGTGCATTTTCTGCTTGGTCATTTTGAAATAATTTCCAGTTTTTGAATAAAGGGGTGGAAATCTTAAAAAGTTTTTTTTTTTTTTTTTAAATCCAATGAATCGTAAACATAATCGACAGATTAATCGATAAGAAAAAAAAAATTGTTAGTTCAGCCCTACATTCATGTTTTTGGAATGTGGGAGCAAGCCAGCGTACCCGGAGAAAGCCCAGAAAAGCACAGGGACAACATGCAATGCAAACTCCACACATGAGGGTCTGCGCCAGGATTTGAGCCCGTGACCTCTCAACTGTGAGGTAGATGTGCTCACTGTGCCAGATAGCTTACTTTGTTTATATGTTTTGTGTAAACATATTCATTAAGCTTGCAGTGAGTGTTGGTACTGCAGATGAATCTAAATCATTGACTTAAAAGACGTGGGAAAAAAAAACCAAGAACAGAAAAACATTCCTCCTTTTCTGTGTCCTTGGGAGCAGTGACATGCATCCCGAGAGGAGAAAGCCACACAAGTCCACGGAGGAGCGACGGCACCTCCTATCATCAACCTCCAGCCAGTCAGCTTCGCTCATAGCCCACTTAGGAGGATTTTTCAAATGTTTGCAGATGTTGGCAAATTTGGAGGTGTTTTTTTATGTGGCCTGGGGACCGAGCCCGTGCGGTCGGGCGTTGTAAAAACTCCGCCGTGCCTTTTTGCGGGGACAAGTCCAAAATCACACGAGCGGCCGGGCTAAGTGCCCGTTAAGTCGGCGGGCTGCATGATGCTTTCATCTCGTCTGAATTAAAAAGGGAAAGGCCTCGTCTCGCAGCAACGTCGGCTGCAAACGTCACCTCTTTGATGGGTGGAAATGGTGTGACTCCGCCTTTTGTCATGCTCTCGCGAGCATTTGATTCCGCACCGTACTGAAGAATAACACAGAGTACATTTCGACGAAAGTGTATTTGGACCACAATGCAATATAACGAGAACACAGTTGAAATAAAAGTGTAACTTTACTGGAAAAAAAAAGTGTATCAGTACAAAAATGAAGTCAGGATATTTTTATACATACAGGCTGAGATAATGTTTAGAATAAAGTGGTAATATTAACCGCTACAAGTTGTAACACTACAAAACTAAAGTTGCAATACAGTATTATGACCAAAAAAAAGTTATTTTTACAGGACTAAAGTAAATAACATTACGACAAAACGTTGGAATATTAGGAGGAAACTGTTTAGCTGCGTTAATTTGAGCACTTATAAGAGGATCATGTTTTTACCAATTCTTTGTTTAGAATATGACAAGAATATTACAATTATATTTGGAGAATATTACAAGAATAATGTAATATTACGATATTTCTAGAAAAAAAAATTATCTTCGTAATTTCTTTCTCCCTTAATATTAGGACTTTTCTTTAAAAATAAACAGTTTATTCTTTTAATATCAAAAACAATTCTCGCAATACTGTGATGTTTCATGAAAAAGAAAAAACACTTTTTTCCCTCATAATATTTGGACTTATTTTCCCTCATAAGATTACCACTTTTATTTAAATCATGAGACATTTTTGTTACATTGCCTTTAACTTTTAATTTTGTTGTTTTTTGAGGGGCCCCAATGTTTTTTTGTGTTATTCAGTAGTAAAATATAAATAACCATATCTGTTGTTTTTGGATTAATTTCCTAATTCCTGATTCAAACAGTGTAGTGGGCGTGGCTGGCAAATGCCAAACTTTTTTTCCCCCGAATAGGGCAGTTAATGGTGTTGAATTCTGCATAGCAACAACATCCTGTAATTATTTGAGGTAGTGTGTATATTCCTGCGTCTGCTAAATAGCAAAAAAAAATGAAGTTGTGAAGTTTTATAATGAATTCAAATTGGTGTTTTTTTTTGTGATTCATAACATTATTAATGGTCGAGAATTAGGAATTAAAAAGCGCATGTCGTTTACCACCATTAGGTTTGCTCTGTGAGTGTCTGCGACACTATTTACATACACACAGTACAAATCCACCCACTTGTCTGGATGGTGGCCCAGATAAAATCTTGTGTGATTTATTGTCAACTTACAGTGCATCCTCAGTGATCCCTGCTCCCCCTCCCTGTCGGGGGCAGAGGCGATGCCGCCGCCGTCGTCTGTGGCCTCGGATTCTGGCTCCACCTGGGCCCAGAATTTCCTGCCGCCGCCGCTCCCGGGACTGAGGCTGTGGGGCTGTGCAGAGAGGGCGGGGCTGCCGGGCTCCTCCGTGCCCTCGCTGGGAGTCCGACTCATCTTGTCCAGGCTCTCCTGGTAGTCCTGGGGCTCCAGGCTCCAGAGGCCCACCTCATCCTCTCCCTCGGACCCCAGTGAAGCCACTTGCTCTGCGTCCACTGTGAGAAGGAATCAGGAAGACATGAGGGGGAGTCATTATAGATGGCCGACCTATACACAAAAATAGTTAATAGTCACTGGTAAAAAGTCAATGAGACAATTCTTATTTGGATCATAAGAAATATCCTTTTTTTAAAATTATTAACAATTTATCCATTATTCAATGAGAGAAAAAAATAAAATACCTATTTTTATAGAAATTCATTTTTGTTTTAGGAAATATTTAAAAAAACCAGCAGCAACGAAAATGATGTGTAGGTTGGCATTTAGCACCTTGAGCAATCGATTTCAACATCAATGTGATAGAGAACCGAAACCAAACAGGGGAAACACACGCACACACACACACACACACAAATTCTGAAGTATACAACATTTTTCAATATGTAAAAAAAAACATTGTCATTTGTTTTCAGTTTAGTATTTTTATGTTGTTGGGTTGTGCTCTTTTCTTTTTTTTTTCGTGGTTTAAAATGTGCACCAGGAGGCAAAACACATGCATACATTTTTGGGGGCATAGGCACACAAAGGAGCCAGAACTGTACAAATGTGCGAACTAACAACTATTTTCTAAAGCTGTCCATGTAAAAGAACAACAACAAAAACCTTTAAAAAGTATTTACAGTGATTTTTCATCTTTACAATATAATTTAGGGATACATGTACAGTACACAACAAAGAATTATAACGTTCACTGACCACATTTGTAACCCCATAAAATGCATTTAATGAAAATCGAATCATATTTTTGTTCATATTTAATATTTGTCAAGCAATTAATTTTACTGTGCTTTAAAATAATATTCAGATTTTTATCAAATTGAGCACAACTGTTTGCCTTAAAACACAAGAATGACCGAAAATGCACCTAAACTGATGAACAAAGTAAATCATTCGCAATCCTGAAATGTCACCATAAGAAGGCAAGATCAATCGCGCTGCAAAGAAAACTATAATTTAAACTTGAATCGCATCCCCGTATGGCCAGACTGCTGCAGACGGGAAGAGACGCAGTACATTTTCCCATGGTGAAGACAATAAATGACAATCACAAACACATGCACGGGATTTCAACAGTTGGCTCTTGTTTCCGAGGCCTCCGTGTCGCTGATTTGATTGGCAATATCCAATCACGAGCCAGTAATCGCAGCTTAACTTGACTGAAATACACCCCAAGACAACGCTAAGCTACTGTCAGAAGGAGGGAGTCAACTGTTGATATTACATTTCATGTTACTTTAAAATAAACCTTCCTCCTTGGGCCAGAGAGTCGGTCCTTGTCGAAATCCGCCTAACGACAAGTGACCAGAAAAAGTAATATGAGCCATTCTCTAGCTAGCTAGCTTAGCTATTTTATTGTCATTTGTTAGCTTAACTCATTTAATAGCCACGCAGCAGAGGAAAACTCTACATAACTTATGCTAACATCTGAGGCTAAACTTACATCCTCCCCGACATACAAAGATCTTGATCTCTTAGTTGAAATATATCACGTCAACATACTTCTTTGACACCAATTACTACTTTCCGATTAGCCAGGCCTTTAGCACCATCCTCGAGTATCTTAGGCAGTGAATAGCTGAGGATAGAATCCACAGGGGAAAAAATAAGAGAATAACCAACTGTGAATAGGCCTATGTTAACTGTGTTAAGAATATAGATTTTTTGAAAACGTTTTTTTTAAATGCAAAAAGTAGAACCAGGCCTCGGGCTGACCTAAACCATGAAATGAAGGACAGGAAGAGGAAGTGGGGAAGGAAATTAAGGTAGCACACAAATCAGATTGATTGAAGTGAGAGCAACCTGTCCTAAAGAACTACAACAAAACAAATGTATGAAGACGCATACTAATTTACGTCAGATATTCTGGATGTCCCTGGATTTTGGATGCAGCATGTTTTTGGAGAAACTTCCTGCCTTTACCCTTTGGGCCTGCTTGGAAGCGGCCAGCTCGGAAGTCTCTCCATGTTAAAGCTAAGTGGTAAAGCTAGCCTGTTGACTTTTGCCCTCATTGGCAGTCATCTCAACTCTTGAGTCCACTCACAGAACACTGTGTCCAAGGAGGCTTTTTATAAAATAAAATTTAAAAAAAACACTTTATACACACACAATGCTCCGTTGTGTGTGTTTTAAATATATTAAGAAATTGCGCAAGCTTATTTAAAGGCAATCTCACATTAACTTCTGCTATTTAACCAAGCTGACATTATAGCTATGCCATATGCTATTGACAATGTAAAATATATGAATTTCTTCTAAGGTGTAGCAATTCAGTGGCAACATTACTGCAAACAAAGAATTTTTTTCTGGGCAAAGTGGGCTTAATTTTTCATTTAACCAAGCAGACATCAGACTGCTCATACGATACATGTGCTTCCAACAATGTGGATGACAGTTGTTGATGTGTATTTTATATTTAATACAGAGTAGTGATTTAGATGCAAATTACTGTGACTTTTACAAGCTTATTTCTGGTCAAACTGGTATTAATTTATTTAATCTAATGGGCATTATGTCTCCAACATATTATTTACACAGCTACTTCTGACAATTTCAAGTAATGTGCCAATGTGTATTTTATAATTAATCAGAATAGTGATTTATTGCAGGATTTATATGAACTATATTTTAAAATATTGTACTATATATTATATATGTACTGTAGGTGAATTTACATAATCTTATTTCTAGACTTTATACCGATCTGATCGGTTTGATTGGTATCGGCCGATAATTCGCATTTTTATGCTGATTGGCCGGTCGGCTTTCATGTCATAATTCGCTGATCCGGTCAATGACGTCATCAATTGGCTCCGCAAGACATTTGCTCTGCGTCGCCGTCGCGCATGAATCCAGAAGCTAGTTTATTTTTAGCCTTGTCACGTCTTGTGGCGTAGTACTGTAACTATCTGACGACCAATAAAGTTTGTTCAATCTTGTCAGAGAAAAAACACGTCGTCGGTGTGGGACTATTTTGCGGCGTCTCAGACAAACAACACGTAAATTATTTGCAGTCTGTGCACAACTGAAGTACGTCGTGGGAAACGTCATCTAAATGCTTCAACACGACAAATTTGATCAGGCACCTGAAGAATGTAAACGAGGAGAAGCATGCCGCATTCAAGCAACGCAGGGTGGTAAGAAAAAAAAAAAAGGAAAATCCAAACGGACGCAACCTCTGGACAACACCCGTCCATACAGGCGGGACAGTGAGAAAGTTAGAGTAAGCATGTTTTTAACAGTATTTGTTAAAGTAATTGAATTGAAATAAAGTAATTTGATTACAGTATGTTAGCCCACACTATTTTTGTCATGTTGTAATGTTGATTTGACCTGAACTTATGTCAGTGGCCAATCCTTGAATGCCCCAAAGAGGTCATTGATGTTTTAACTTTTGTCTACTATGCGAGACAATATTTGAAGATACTCAGTGTACAGTACACAAGTATATCCAATAAATGAACAAGTCGTGTAAATAGACACATTGCTCCATCTTGTGATCGGTTATCGATTTTTTTTTTTTTTTTTTTTTTTTTTTTAATTTGCTGACCGGTCCCAAAAATCCTGATCGTGTAAAGCCTACTTTACTTCTAACCAACCTGGCATTCATTTTCCTCTTTTAACCCATTGGACATTAATATAGTGCTCAGACATTACAGACAGTCCGACACAGCCACTTCTGGCAATGTCAAGTGACATGTATGTTGACATATTTAATACACAGTAGTGATTGAAAATCGAAGCAAATGTGAACCTATACTGTGTCATTTCTAACCAAATTGGCTTTCATTTTCCCTATTTAACCAAGTGGACAATATATTGTAATGTATTTCCGACACAGCTACAATGTACAACGACGTAAGTAACATGAAGTCCGGGGGGAAAAAAATAAATAAAAAGCATTCGATTTACCGGTCGATCTACGTTCCTACCGTCACCTATGGTCATGAGCTTCGGGTCGTGACCGAAAGAACAAGATCGCGGGTACGAGCAGCCAAAATGAGCTTCCCCCGCAGGGTGTCAGGGCTCTCCCTTAGAGATAGGGTGAGAAGCTCGGTCATCCGGGAGGGGGCTCAGAGTAGAGCGATGGCTCCTACGCATTGAGAGCAGTCAGATGAGGTGGCTCGGGCATGTGGTTAAGACGCGCCTGGACGCCTCCCTGGTGAGGTGTTCCGGGCACGTCCCACAGGGAGGAGGCCCTGGGGACGACCCAAGACATGCTGGAGAGAATATTTTTCCCAGCTGGGCTGGGTAAGCCTCAAGATGCCCCTAGAAAAGCTGGACAAAGTGGCTGGGGAGAAAGAAGTCCGGGGTCCCTCCTAAAGCTGCTGCCCCCGAGACCAGACTCCGGATATGTGGGACAGAATGAATGAATAGTTCTTGAGCAGCAACACTACAGCCTATAGACAAGTTATAAAAGCTCATTTCCAGCTAACCTGGGATTAATTTTCCCTTTTTCACCATGTGTAGATAATGTGCTGCATACCAGATTTACTCTAAATCATGCAGGCATTTTATATGTAATACAGAGAATCTAGTTACAAAACCGTTGTGTACAACTGAATTGATATAAGCTGACTTCAAAGGACACTGGTTCTCATTCACCGTGTTTAACCTCGTGGACATAATATTGTATTGTGTGAACCAGAGTTACATTTGACAATCCGAGTGCCGTGTGTTGCTATATAATATATATTAAATACAGGGAAGTGGTTCAGTCGTAAAACTATTGTGTTCAAATCAAATGATCCAAGGTTCTTTCTATGCACACTGGTACACATTTACCCCATTTGACCTCTTGAAAACTATTCTGTTACGGCTTGCGCGCTTACCTCGACACGTAACGTCTATCAGTGACACGTCGTCCGTTCAGCCAGGCCCCCCTGCTAACATGGGTTCGAATTAACTTGCTCTAAAGAGACAGGAAATTAGTTTGAATGCATGCTACGAATAATGTAGCCAAGGTGCAACTCTGCGCCCCTGTAGGACTTTTCCTGGGACGACAGGGCACGCCACGAGGCCCAGAGAAGAGAACATGTCTGTTCCGGATTAGTGTAAAATTGGCTCTAATTTCCCCCCGCTATGACAGTGAATGACACCGGCCCATTTGAAGCAGCACCGCGCCGGCATGGCTTTCATTATCTGCCTTGTTGATTTATTTATTTGGATGGCGCGAGCATCCTTCAAATAGCTGCTTCTTTGTTTGTACTTTGAACGGCGCAGGAGGTTTGAGTTTGTGTGCGAAGGTACAAAGGAGTTCGTGGTGATCAATTCATGCAGTGTGAGAGTGGCTGTGCAAAGCTGGTAAACACAAAACAACACGAAGACGAGCTATTTAACATGCAACAAAGTGTGCAGGGGAAGACCGTGACTCATAACGAGAGCGCGCTTGAAGAACGCTGTTGCTTCATGCTTGATGAGCTTGATCACATGATGTCAAAGCACCTCAAAGAGCCCACTTTTTTCAACTTTAATACAGACTTTTCCTCTTAGGGGACAAACAAGCAGGATTGCATGTGATCCGTCTAGTTTGTTTGTTTCTACATAGACAGCCAGTGGAATAAATAAAGTGTGAAAATTTGCATTCACCATGGAGGAATGGCTTTTTCTTTTAAATTCAAAACCACAGCGAAGCGACTTAACTTGAGGTCAAGGGAAATTATTTTCATTTTGCGCCGACTTTGAACAAAGTCAAACAAACCGGCTCGCCACGCAGAAATTGTTTATGAGCCGGAAGGCATCGTCTGGATGGCAACACGCGGCACGCTGCCGTTTATTTTACATTCCGCACATGTGATCTTGTATTGCAATCATGTGGTACGCAATAATGACCCGGAAATTACCTTGTTTGTTTCTTTTTTTGGGGTGTTAAAATGCAACAAATAGGACCCCATTTGTCACAGGCACCTCTAAACATGCACTGTATATACTGTACTACTTACTCCAAGTCGTAGCCTTTCAATTTGTGGTAAAAAAAAAATAAAAACGTTTTTGAGCCAAGCTCATTCTTTAAACTAGCCTGAAACTTTTTAATTAATTCTTTGAACTTTTTTTTTTTTAACAAAACTTTGCTGTGCTATCAAAAGTACTGTATCTACCAATATTTTAATCTTTCAAAAAATGCTTAGGAGCCATTGAGGACACCCCGAGTGAATTCTTTAGACTGACTTGTCAAATAAAAAACACATTATCTCCAGAATGTCTTGAGTTTTCTTCTTTTAGCGTACACCAAGCCAATTGCTCAATACCAGCATTTTTACAAAGCAGCGCCGTTCAACGTAAAGCATCCATCTCCAAATTTGGTGAGCTTTCTTCTTCAAAACTAATGCCGAAGAGCCTTTTAGCATTCTCTGAGTCTAATTCTTTGAAATGCCCAGAATTTTTGCATAATGTGGGTGTTCTACAAAATGCATGCATTTCCAATGTCACCTTTAAAACCATTTAGTTTACTCAAAGAACATTTAATATCAGTGTTTTTACAAAGTGGCGCTGTCGTTGTCAAATAAAAAGCATGTATCTCCAAAAGTTTTTTTTTTTTTTTTTTTTTTAAATGCTAAAGTGACATTCAGCACACCACCCTGAGCCAATTCTTTAAACTGACCAGAATTTTTCATAACGTTGGTGTCCAATAAAAAGCATCGCATGTATCACAAAATTTTAAGCCACCCCCAAACAGAAATGCCCCCCCCCCCCAAAAAAAAACAACCATGCTTAACAGCTACCAAGCATATCCTTCGCTTATTCTTTAAACTAACCTGCATCTTTACATAACTTCATGTCCAACAAATAACATGTATCTCCAAAACTGGTGAGTTTTGTTCTTTTAAAAAATAATGCCCGAGAGCCCTAAAGTGTACTCCCAACATAACGTTATCTAATGAAAAGCATGTATTTCCAAATGTTCAGTTTTTGTCCTTAAAACAAATAATAATAACTCAGTTTACTGACGAGAGGTTTGCTTAATGTTGCTGTCAAAAATAGCATGTTTTGCTGGAAAAAAAGTTCAGAGCTACATTCTAGACCTGCTAAATACCTCTTTGAACTGGCCTACGTTTTTTTATAACGTTCATAATGTCGTCGTCAAGTAAAAATAATGTATTTCCACATTTCTTCATTTAGAAATTATTTCTCATATCTTTTAATTGAGCCTAACCCCAGCTAATGTTTTAAAGTAATCTTTGTTTTTTGCAAAAGTATTTATTCAATAAAAAGCATATCTTTTTCACTTTTTTCTCTTTAAATTAAAAAAAAAAAAATTGTAAAAAATACTGCAGACCATTTGGCATATCACAAGCTAATTCTTTAAACTGACCTGAATTTTCACAAAACGCCAAATAAAGAACATCTCCCAAAATGTTTTGGACAGTTGACGATTAGGAATATTTAGAGCAATAATTTTGGGGCATATTTTTTCAACGCTAAAATGCATTCATCAATATTCCTTTCAAATTCTACATGTTTGGCCACTTAAAAAGCAAAATCTAATCATCTCGAAAAATAACCAAGACTTAACAATATGATGCATGGTGGTTGGAGTACAGCTTTTCCTGATGACATGCTATAATTCAAACTAATGCCTGCTTGTAGTTAATGTAGCTTTAATGCAATGCAAACCGTGACGTCCTCGTAGCTGTCAGAAGAAAGTCAACTCTTGCTGTTTTGGACTCAATAATTCACCACTTGAGGGTCATGGACGCCCACGCGCTCAACAAAACCAAAGCGTAGGAAGACGAGCGCGTCCTCGCCTTGCATCGTTTCTCGGGAGAACACCTCACACACGTTAAATGACTCTGTATTCTTGTGAACACGTGGAAAATTAATGAGTTTAATCTTTTTATGTATATTTCAGAGCATGGCATTGAGAAATACTCACTGCGGCCGCCCGTTGAGTCATACATGCCGACTGACATTGGTTCGATGACTCAGGCAAAGACCACAACCAAGAACAAACACCTCCCACCTGATCTCCATCTTAGCAGTGACGCTTGCTTTGAATTTTTAACAAATAGCACTAAGAGTGACAGAATAGCAGGATAAATCGCCCTCTAGTTTCTTTCTGATGGCTTTGTGATTGCACAAAAAAAAAAAAAAAAATCTGATCATAAAGGGTATCATTTGTGTGGCAATGTACTCTTTGCTCCTCTTTGGCGGTTACCCCACGTTGGAATGCGACAATTTGAATTCAGTGCGTCCATGTTTTATACATTATCATATGCACACTGACGGCGGATTGAAGAGGAACCCGGCCCAAAATGGCACGTTAACCTGTGGGAATGTGATGTTTTCAAGCGCTGTCTTCTTTTTTATTTATTTTTTGATTATATAGCATTTCTGTGGCGAGAGAAGAGGAAACAGAGACATTCTTGTCTAATGATATGTCATAATAGCCACAAACACGTTGACATGAGGGTCCAAGTCAGGCCAACCAGGGCCTACTGGCTAGGTGACCACGACCACCCAAAATAAAACAGATGAGCTACGGGAGATGCTTGCTAATAGGTGAATTTGAGGTTATTTCATTGTCCTTTACACCACCATCGATAGCAAGGGGTGAGAAAATTGAGATAAGCATGCAGAGTGAGCAAGAAAGAAAGTAAGACAAAGAGATAAGAGAGTGACACATCAGTCGGGTAATAGAGGTAAGAAAAAAAACAAGTGTGGGGCACAAGTAAGCCAAAATGGGACTTTGACATTCCCACAAAGCTTAAAAAAAACATGCAGAAGCCACTCTGTACTTTAGATGTCTCGCTCATTGGGCGATACCGAACCACCACGACTGCCAAGATCTCTGCTGTCGCCGTGGGGCCACAACAGCATTTGCACTTTCAGGGCTGTGCATACACATCAAAAAAACAACACAATGTAGCAGGGCAAAACTGTATCGCATCACTTCAGTGTAAAATAGCTTTTATGGGCATTCAATTCATAGATTCTGGCATGAAGCCGCAGTGAAAAGATGTGAGATAGCAAACAGTTACTTTAGTCGTGAATGTATCACAATGTATCAAGCAATCTTCCAGTTGCTTATGATGGACAGTGTGTCAGGATATCAGCAGTTCCACCCTTAAACATTTTGTAAATTGTGTTTTGCGTTCTTAAGTATATATTTATTGTCAAAATTATCAACAATGTGCGTAGGCCAAGAAAAAAAAAAAAGATGCAGAATTGGGTCCAAACTTTTGGAATTTGTACCTCTTCAAAGCATGAAACGGAAAAGGTGGATGGTATTATTTTGACCGCCTTTGGTTTCTTAATTTGCCGAATTACATAAAATACGGCACAGCCCCATTTACGCAAAACTTAGTGGAGTTTGATGGCGAGCTAGTTAAATTTAGATTGTGAAATGTTCTTGGAGTCATGAGTCTGTCCCACAGTGCAAAATAAAATAAGTCCTGTCAGGCAGCATGGCTCAGGTCGGTAGAGTGGGCATCTTCCAACTCAAAGGGTGTGGGTTTGATCCTCGGCCCCAGTGACCATGTCCAAGTGTCCTTGAGGAAGACACTGAACCCCCAATTGCTCCCGATGCTGCTTCGTCAGTAGGTGAATGAGGAGACAGTGAAACACTGATAATTGAGCAGAATTTGAGTGCCTCGCCCCCCGAGCATTGACCAAGTCATCAAACTGTCGCATTTTCCTGAAAGATTAACCTGAGCGATTTTTCTGTCGTGTGGGGTGTGCAAATCCCCCCCGGCCCCCTCCCCGATGTGCTCGCACAGCGGCCGAGGGCCGGCAATCATAAATTTAAACCAGTTCAATATTTATGATCGCAAACCCTTATGTGTGTGCTCAACATCGAGTTGGGCCCAGCCACAGACTCCGTGATTGTGACTTGAAAGGGAACGCTTGCCAGTTACGAAGTTATTGCCGGACACAAACACACTGGTTGTGTTGAGTGTTTGTATAACGTGTCTCACAATTCCTTCAGCACAATGAAAATGACAAGGAGAAGAGATTGCAACTGCAATGTAGTTAGCAGATAAGCTACCAGTTAGCCTAGCTGCTGGTGCTTTGTATTTTCCAGCAGTCTGAACGCTCTGTGGCACCAAGCTGCCTCTCACAGGTCATTCTTGGTACTACGAGGGACTTGTGATTGTCAATGGAAATATCGTTACGTGTGCGGTGTTGGTCGTCTTGAGTACACCGCACACTATAAGATCAGTAAGCACTAACCAGGATCATCATCATGTGCGGGGTCTTGATGTTAAAGATTGGTACGCGTGTAGCCCACTTCTGTGAAGGCCGGGAAGTGGCTTGCTACTGAGTGCTAGTCTTCTGAATTATTATTTTGGGGACAAGAATCCATTCCTAAAGTGCATAAATGCCTTAGCTGTCTTGACTGCTTGACAAAAAATGCATTATTTTTGTGAAATTTGAAGAAGCAGATACTATTTTGGCCATGTTGAGATTGCAACATGTGTTCCAAATAATGATGTAAGCTGTTTTTAGTCGATTAAAAAAAACAGTGTTATCTCTCCCAGTGGGATAGAGTAATTCATCATGTTTACCCTTCACTTTCAACCCTGGGTAATCTACTCCTGCTCGTATTAACACGTCTGTACGTGAGACTTTTGTCCACCACACCTCAATTCAAGTGCTGGTGACATTAAGCTGTTCATCGATATAAATATGCGAGACAAAAAAAGAAACACAATCAGCTTTTGTCTTTGCAGCAGAGGTGTCAAGGTGTGAGTGACGAGGTGCACAAACGACCTTTGTGGTCGCCACTGTTGTTCCTTTCGAGGCTTCCTGTGCGCTGCCGCCTGCGTGGGTTTCGCAACCCGCGTCCTACCTGTCCTGCAGACCACCTCTTTGACACTTTAAATAACAGCCCACCTTGTTGACTCATACCTGCTCCACCCTCCACAGAGACCGGTGCGCTTTCAAATCAACAGGTTTCTTCCTTTGACTTCGTACCGATTCGATCTCAACTACCCCAGCCATCTTGAGTCTGACAGCAATTAAACTGTAACCAGGTTCTTCCCTATTTGCAGAACTTAATAATCTTTTTTATTTTGCTATGATCAGGTCTGTAAATATTCTCATTCATCCAGTTCACTGTATTCTCAGGGCATTGAATCAATCCCAACTGGACTGTTTCAGGGGATGGTCAAAGACGAGACTAAATAATTTGGCGTCTAACAAATAACAAACACGACACAGACTTTTGGCTTTCAGGTGCTTCCAAAACCTTACAGCTGTAAAGAATACTAATGAGGGTGAGTGCATCCAAACGACTGTCACTGGCTGACAGACGCCCCGCTCCACCCTATAGACTGAATTCAGAGATTGGTTTCTAAATACGTTTCAAGATCGATGTTGAAAATGTGCCAAGACAGAACAATGTAGTACACAATTGTGGAGATATAGCTAGATGAGCAGTCAGTCACAATCAACATACACTCGTCTTAACTTTGAACTTAATTACGTCGACTAACTTTGGGTCCGCAATGATTTTAAATAAAATGAGTTCCTCTTGGTACTTTTTAGTCCCTGGAAGTGTGCCAGAACCAACCGACTACAGTACTCCCTTCAATTCTGTCGACAAACAATATAAAGAAATGTATCGAATGCAATAATTAATGTCAACTGCACTACTATAAAAACTATTATAGTGGACTACGACTGAGAAATGGACTACCCCCGTAGCGTTGTGTACCGTATGAATAGACAGGCCGTGGTCACTGCTGTCTGGACGCTGCGTGAAAGGCAAGACTGATGTCTGCAAAAACAGGTTGGCTTGGTCAGACTAAACTAACGTGTTGAATTTTGTCAACACTACAAACAAAGCGGGCGTCATTATCGAGGATCACGAAGGGTGAACCGACCGCCCCACAGCATTGTGTGCCGTATGACTAGAATCTAATCGTCGCTGTCTGTGCATAACCTCAGTCGACGGAAAAAGGGTGACTTGGTGAGGCTTAGCTAATACATTGGATTCTGTAAACCGGACGACAAACAACATTATGGAGGACCGTGATTGATGAATGGACCACCCCGCTGCATTGTGTGCCTTAGGAGTAGAACATGGCCACTGCTGTCTGTGTGCAATGGAGGTTGGTAGGAAAGAATCGCTTGGTCAGGATAAATTAACACGTTGAATTCTGTGACTCAGTAGACAAATATTAAACGACATTATGGAGAACCACGACTGACTAATGGATCATCCCATGGAGTTCCATTTGAATTGAACCTTGGCACCTCTGTCTGTGCGCATCCGTGGTCGGCGGAAAGGTTGGCTTTGTTAGACTAATCTAATGCAATAATTAATGTCAACTGCACTACTATAAAAACTATTATAGTGGACCACGACTGCTGAATGGACCGCCTCACAACGTTGTGTGCCGTATGAATAGAAGAAGAAGAACCTGGCCACTGCTGTCACATGCACGTGAGGTCGGCGGTAAAGGTTTGCTTGGTCAGAATAAACCAACGTGTCGAATTCTGTGAAACGAAATATGCGCAATACATACAAAATGTTCGACGACCACATCTGACGAATGCCGGGCCCCACAGCGTTGTGTGCCGTATGAACAAACCTGACCACCGCTGTCTACGAGCAGCTGAGGTCGTCGGGAAAGGTTGGCTTGGTCAAAATAATGCATTCTATAAACTGGAATACAAAGAATATCAACATTATGGAAGACCACAACTGCCGAACGCGCCACCCCACAGCGTTGTGTGCCGTATGAATAGAACCTGGCCACCGCTGTCTGAGCAGCTCTAAAAGCGGGACCGACGTCGGCGGCAAAAAGGTCGGCTTGGCCAAAGGCGTGCAGTGTTTGGACTTGGCCCGGCGCCCTCCCCTGTGGCCCGCGCTGGTTTGCCGTGTAGCGAGGGACTGACGCAGGAATGCACGAGCAAGTCACAAAGGGACCCATGCGCTCACCACACTATGAATCAAAAGCAAAGCTCCACTTCATTAGGCTCCTGTCATTGCATAGGCTCTCACACAGCACTCTATAAATATCCCACGTCCAAATTTGTTTTCCCTCTCATTTTTTTTTCTTTACACATGAAAATGCTCAGGGACTGCTCCAGCTTTCTGATGTGGCTCTTTATTTTGTTCGCCGGCGAAGGGGAAGAAAAAAAAACACAATAGTGGTTCCCTTTGAATATTAAAACATTCTCTGACAAGCGCAAAATGTTCTGAAGTTGTTTTAATAGGGGGTGCACGCTAAATTTAAAAAAAAAAAAAAAAAAAAAAAAAAAAAAGTATCTTTGAGCTTATATTAACAGCAATGCACTGTGGGATTTGGTTAGTTCAAGAGCTGCCGCCTTCACTCGCAAGAATGCATCCCACTGGCTTTTGTCTCTTAAACATTTGTAAATAGGTTGTGTTTAAATAAGATCTGTGGAGGAACGCGGCGGTTTTAAAAGGGACAATTTAGTGCTCATTAACTGTAACATCGTTGGGTATTTTCAACACGTGTGTGCGGGGACACAGCAATAGGTGCTCACTAAAACGAACAAGGGGACATTCAGTGCAGTCCTCATGTGACTTTTGTTTTTTTGGAACAATAAAGGTTGGTGGGAGATGATGGCAAGGCTTCTGACTGGCTTCATATACAGAAAGGGTGCCATCATCTGGCTCATGTTGGACACTGCAACCAGCCGGCTACAACTTCCCGTGTGACCCCAGTGGCTTCCCTACAAAAGCGTATTAGGGCCACACTGACAAGATAGGAGCATTGCAACAATAAACATTTGTAATGTTAGGGAAAACAAAGTCATATAATTACAAAAAAATAAGTGATTTCAGTTGGACATTAGTGTTTGTTTGTATAATTGCTGTTCTTTTTTTTAACAAAGCCTAAATACCTTTTAAGTTTTTATTATGACATCAATCCCGCAAAAAATACACCATCCATCCATTTTCTGAGCCGCTTCTCCTCACTAGGGTCGCGGGCGTGCTGGAGCCTATCCCAGCTGTCATCGGGCAGGAGGCGGGGTACACCCTGAACTGGTTGCCAGCCAATCGCAGGGCACATACAAACAAACAACCATTCACACACACAGTCACACCTATGGGCAATTTAGAGTCTCCAATTAATGCATGTTTTTTTGGGGGGATGTGGGAGGAAACCGGAGTGCCCGGAGAAAACCTAGCAGGCACGGGGAGAACATGCAAACTCCAAAAATACATCATCTTTACGATTATGATGTTATTATTTGTTGTACTATTACTGCTTTAATTGCATAAAATGACCACTTTTAAATGTCATTTTCTTATAAAATTAAAAATTATGAATAGTTTTTAAAAAATATTGACTTTATTCTCGTAAAAAGTTTTTTCCCCCATAATTCTATGGCTTGGTTTCATTAGATGGCTCAATGGATTTTGCAATGTTATGGCTTTAATTTTGTATAATTACACCTTTTTTTATTGTAATTCCATAGCTTTATCATAAAATGTCAACTTTTTCTTGTAATATTATGGCTTTTACTTGATAACATGGATTTTTGTTGTTGTTGTTGAAATACTATGACTTCTCATGACTTTTTCCTCATGAAATTTCAACTACTGTATTCTCGTATTTTGACATTAATTGCATAATTTTTTAAAAACTTTCTCGTGATTGTGACTGTTGTAATGTTACAGCTTTGTTCATGTAAATCATAATATCTTAATATTATAAGATATATTATAATATATATATATTATATCTATATATTATAGATATATTAATATCATCAATCATAAATCACAATATTTTGACTTAATTCTCAGTTGTTTTTTCTTTTAATTCTATGGCTTTGTGTTAAAATACTACTTTTTTTCTCTTATTTGTTTTTCTTGTAATGGTTTACCTTTTTCTTCATGATACAGTTTTACTCATAAAATGTTGACTTTCTCGTAATATTTGGACTTTTTTATCATTATTATTCCCCTTTTAATTGCATCCCTTTATTTGTGTGTCATTACTACTTGGTCCCACTCTGATTATTATTGCTTTTGTTTTATTTTATTACCTTTTTTTTGTGATGTTATGGCATTATTCTTGTAAAATTTTGACTTGTAATATTTTCACTATTCTTATACTTATGACTTTTTTCTACTAAATTTCCAGCTTTATTCTGAAAGGGTCATTAACTAAAAAAAAACAAAAAAAAACGTGTTCTAAATGTCTTTTACTGTCCACGTCCTCTTTTATTTCCAGGAAACCTTTTAATGGCCTGTGGATAAGTGAATAACGAGTATGAGCACATACACATTTAGGTTTTTATGGTCATGCAGCTCTGATTTGAAAATCATCTTGCATATTGAGTTAAACATTTAGTCACAATCAATTTTGACTGAATGCAATTGAGTGTGTGTGTGTGTGTGTTTATTGTGTTTGCACAGGCCGGGCAATTGTCTTTAAATAGAACCCAATTAAAGTCATCGAGAAAAATGCACAGGCAGCAGAACTTCACAAGACGGCGCGTGCTTGTCATTACTGGCCTGCTCGAAGAAAGTGATGGAGGGAGCGCGAGAACGGACAAAAGCTCCAGCGAAGAACGACTCGACAAGAGGAAAGGTTTTTAAACTAGGAAAGTTTAAGAGGATCTTTGATGTGTATCAGAAGAGGAAAGCAGCCTCGCGACTGGGACGACAGTAATTTTAAGTCGAAGCAGAAGGCTGGCCGACTTGCTGCCTTGCTGGCTGGCTGGCTGGCTGCCTGTGGGCTTTGATGGCGCTGTTTGAAGTGGTTTTCGGGGAGGGGGACGGCGGTAGGGAAAAGGGATGGGGGGGGGGGGCAGCGTGCGATGTCAGTGGGACGGTGGAGGAATGGTGGGGGTGGGGGGTGATGGCGATGGGACAGGGACCAAGGAGACCTGAGCTGACTGGATGGGTGGATGAACGCGTGGGTGAAAGCGTCGATAATGAGGAGAGAAATCCGATTAAAATGGAAATATAATGACAGCCAGGAGAGCTGATGCATATGGCAAGGATCTAGACATTTAAATGGATGACAAAAGAAGGAGAGGAGAGGGAAAAAAAGCTAAGATTAAAAGCAGAAATGCTGTAAAAGTAGAAAACTGCAAGGGGTGGGGACAAAGAAATGAAAGTGGCACCGAGGCGTCCATGTCTCATTTTGAAGCCTGGACCAATTCACACCTCAGTTACTCATTACTGTGTATCATTTAAAGATGACGTTTCCTCTGTCTGATATGCTGCCCGGTGGTCTTATGACTACCCCCCCCCCCCCCCCCCCCCACTACCCTACTCTCCATCCCTCCAGCAACGTTGGACACACACACCATATAATCACAACTATGCGCTTTCCCCTGCCGAGGTACCACAGTCGGCCACAAAATGGAAAAAATGGATTTTGTACAAACCTCAGAAATGTTATTGGGCCTCCTCGCCCTTTCATATTCAAGTATCGATGCTTCATTTTTAAATTAAAAGCCTCCCCCCTGCTACACTGTAGCTATACATTTCAAAGGCAAACCTGCCAAACGTGAGGCTGTTTGGAAAAAAAATACATATAACATCTCAAACATTGACTGAGCTCTCCAAAAACATCCATGTTGGGTTAATTGAAGGCTCTCAATTCACAATAGATGCATTTGGTTGTCTGTTTATATGTAGATTGCGTTCCACTGTTAACCAGTCCTGGGTCTATCACCCCCCCCCCCCCCCCCCCCCCCCCTCCTTTGGCCAAAAATCAGCTGGTATAGCGGCTCCATTTAGTGGGAACCCTAATGAGGGACAGTTGCTATAGAAAATGGATGGATGTGCCCTGCAATCCGGTATATTGGATGTACAACCTATATACCGGTATACTGGATGTACAACATGCGGCAAAACGGGTCTAAGCACTTCCACCCCGTTCGGGTGAATGACGAAGGAGACCAGATTAAAGCAACCGTGGGAACTTAAAATGTCGACAATGTATTTTTTTAACACAAGATGTCACCACAGAGCCACCAAAGATGACAATATTCAATGTTTAGGCTTCGTTTGTGTTTACATATATCATATTTGTGTAAATAAATGATGTACATGTATTTAATTTTTGTCCAAAGACACCCACCATAATGAAAACATAATTCTTGAAAGTTTGCCTTAAAACAATTATGTATTCAAACCGTAGCCATGCTCTTTTGCGTTATTAGTATTCCCACATAGTTTCCAGGCAGGGCAGGTGCCGCTGCACTATGATTGGCTCCTGTATCCCGGTAGAACACGCCCTACTGCTTCCAGACGGGAAAATATGTCACTTAAGTGTGGCGACATTATTATGTTTTCACGAATCCTAAACCACCCTAATCGGAACCTTAACCCACCCTAAACCGCTTTAAACCCCAACTTATAGCAAACTACTTTGTTTTCTATGGAAAATGGATGGCTGGTACTGGTACTGCAGTGCGATAAGCGTGAGCCAGACGGAATTAAAAAAATACAAAGTTTGGGATCATTTCACACTCAATAAAAGAAGCTATAGTGCAATGTGCCAATTGCAAAGCGCAACTGGCTTAAGTTACACAACTGCATGTCTACAGTAAACATTAACTAATTTAATATAGCCTACAGCTGCTAGTTATAATTAACTGTAATCCCTCCCACTGTGGCCAAGGATGCGCAGCCGCCAGTTTGCCACCACTGACTCTGAGTCACTCAACACAGAGTGGCTCAAGATTTAGCCAGCTAACAGCCAACCAACTCTAGACTCTCATTCGTTAACTTCGACGTCCCTTGACAGGCCAGGCCCGGCCTTTTAAAGTCACACGCAAATAGTCACAGATTCAGTACTGTAGAATGTGAGTATGGCGACCCCAAGTGGACAAAATAATACCAGCGCCTCATATGCATAATGTATTGGTATTATTCATAAAGCTTTAAAACATATATTACTAAAATTTGATATATGTTTCAGTACTTCGCAGATTTCGTCTGTCACGGGGGTTATGTTCCAGACCACCACTGCGAAACGAGGGATTACAGTTCTGGTTAAACTGGTAGTATTCAAGAAAACGTGAGCCCCCCACCCACCCACCCCATTTACAGTTTAGGAAACAAACTAAATATGCAGTGACCTGTACTGTGAAACGAATCCCTGCACTGTTGATGAAGAAAATGATGAGATGATGAAAATTGTTTTCAACTAAAAGAAACACACTCAGATAGCTTGCCCTTAGTCATCTATCACAGGTGGAAGAAAATACTGCACGCATGTTTTTATTCAGGCTGGAATGTGTTCACTCCCTTGCAGGTGTATGAGTGAGCGAGTCTGTGTGTGTGTGTGTGTGTGGGTGGGTGTGAAGGGGGGCAATGACAGGTCAAGCAGAGGTTGTACCAGGTGATTGCAGGTACAGTGAGAAAGAGGGAGGCTTTAACCTCTCGCACATTAGGGAGTCCATCCAAGTTATTGGAAATATGCACCGGCGTGTTATGAAGATACGCGATGCTTTTTGCAGTTAGTGGGGCGTCACGGGTCCGACTAATGCTGCAGTCAGGCAAAAAACTGAGCTTTTTTTTTAAATACAGTATTTTATTATAGATTTTCATGGGACGACACTGAAGAAATTACACTTTTCTCCAATGTAAAGTAGTCAGTGGACAGCTTTGACAACAGTGTAACATTACTGTCCCGTCAAAGCCACTCAACACAGCCATTAATGTCTTAACTGCTGGCAACAGAAGTGAGGACACCCCTAAGTGAAAATGTCCTTCAAAAATAAGGACATTTCTAAGTGAAGTGAGCCCCAAACTTTTGAACGGTAGTACTTGTATATATTATTTTTCAGTCTCTCCACTGTAACAAAAGGAGAAGGTGGAAAAATATATTGGTATTAGCAATTCTTTAGTTGATCTCCCTTTACTATGCCCTTTAATTTGGCACTTACTTTACTTTTATGCAGCAAAATGTTCCTGAGAAGCCTTCATAGTACTATGCAGGTATTTAAAACACTTAAGGCAAAAAGAAAATGGACACAAATTTTAAATTGCAGGAATTGTCCCTCGCTGTTGTTGCCAACGCATGCATCTTTTCCTGACTACTGTATTTACCGTTTTACTATGACAATGTAAATAAGTCTCCACACTGTGATTTATACATAGTAGCGACTGATGCAAAAAGCCTTTCCTCTTTGTGAGACATGATATGGACGATCATTTGAGGAAGGTCATCAAACATGTCCGAAAACGTCATATTTTGTTATCATTTCAAAGCAGATGTGGTTCTGGGGTATGTTATGTTTACAGCATTCATTAAAAACGATAATAAAAATCCCAATGAGCTAAAAACAAAGGAAAATGTATATAGCAGTACTTGTCCGACCAGGCTGACTAAGGTAACATAACATCATTGTCCAGTGGGAAAACTTGTATTGGTATGTGTGTGTGTGTGTGTGTGTGTGTGCATGTTTTTAATACATTTTCTTTGTGTTTTGAGTAACAAAACTCACAAAATTTTGCTTTCTGTTGAACAACGATGAAACAGGTTAACATTTCTTTGAAGATGGTCAGGAATAAAAATCCATCGTTTGTTATTCCTGGTTGTCATTAATTGCATATCATGTATAAACCTGGGCAGGGTTGTTGCTGAACCTGTTGTCTGAATAATTTATTAGGATTTCGTCCTCCCGTAAAAACTAATCGCTACAAAACTGACACATTTTGGGGATTGATTGCATATGCTTGTACCGTATAAAAAGTGTTTATGAAATAATACGCCCTGAGTGCTTTGAATTTATGACAAAATATGAATGTGTTGTCAAAATATAACATTTTCAGACTGGCATGCCATGTGTGTTAATTTTTAGTGGAGGAGGGGGGGGGGGGATTACGCCTAATAGTCCTTTTTGAACATAGTGTTTACATTTTTATGCAATTTCCTACCAACTTACAAAACTGACACATTTTGTGCGTTAACTGAAAAGACTGTTTTGTTTCTTAATGCGTGTATATGAAAGATATACACGATATAAGATTTAGGGCAAACACTGAGACTGGCATACCATATTTGCCGATATTTACTGAAAGGCGGTGATGTGTAAATAGTCTTGTTTGAATGTACGTAACGTTTACATTTTTGCTGAATTTCCAACTAAATAAACACATGCACCTTCATTTTGATTTGACATGAAAAAAAACAACAACTTAACTCTCATTCTCTCACACTCCTTGCATTCTACTCAGCCAGAAGACGGCTAACCTCGAAATGCTGCACGCAAGTGGCGGTCCTAGCTTGAATGGCACCCTGGCAAACACGCTTTGCCGTGGCATGTACCATGACACAAAAGAAAACCAATTGTTGAACATTTTATTTTCGGGCGCATTTTTAAAGAGGTCGGTTATAATAAAATCCATCCTTTGTTACTAGAGCATGCTTGAGCTAATTTAGTACGATTACTTAAAAAAGAAAAGAGAAAGAAAATTGCATTAATTCCTACAGAACTGGGGTGGAGCGGTGGGCGACTGATTAGCGCATCCCCATCACAGTTTTGAGGTCTTGGGTTCAAATCCAGGTCCCGGCCTTCCTGTGTGGAGTTCGCATGTTCTCCGCATGCCTGCCTGGGTTTTCTCCGGGTACTCCGGTTTACTCCCACATTACAAAACCATGCATGGTAGTTTAATTAAAGACTAAACTGTCTGTAGGTGTGAATGGATGTTTGTCTATATATGCCCTGTGAACATTTTCAGAATGGCATGCCATGTTTGCTGAATTTTAGTATGAGGGGGTGACATGTAAATACTTCTGTTTGAACATAGTGTTTACATTCTGTATGATGTCCTACTAAATGAACACGTGCTCCGAGTGCACATCTTGATGTGATATACAAAAAACTTTAGTCCTGTTCTTTCTCGTATCCTACTCAACCACAGCTGAGGCCTCCAAACCACCCTCGCTCCCACCCATCCGGGTAATACATGCAGGCTGAAGTGGCATTTTCAAAATTGAATTTGAGGCGTGATAAAACGGCACATATCTATAAATTGTGCGTCCAATCGTCCTAAGTGGAGCTCTTTCTTCTGTAGAACATGTGCAGCATATCAAACACGCAATCTCCAGGATGTCTGCACACAGGGGGGGTGGGGGTGTCTCGAAATAGAACTTAAGGGCAAGGAGCGTACCAGCGCAATGACAAAGAAAGTGCTAATAATTCTGATGATGAGAACGAAAACTGATGTCTGTCCTATCAAACCATCTTTTGATGTGAAAATAAAAATACGCAAGTTCGTTTGTTTTGCCTATGCACAACTCGTGAGCCTCCGTAGCCTCATGTGTTCACCATTGCGTGCGTTTTGTTCAGACATCGAGATGAATTTCAGTGGCCAGTTATCTCGGTTTCAAAATTCCACTCTGATATTTGGATGTAATGTACGACTATAACTTCCAAAAATGTCATGAGAGGGCAATTATGGGGAAAACTGCTTTCACATGCACTAATCCTGCACTGGCACTGTAAATCTTTCCAAATAATTCCTCCTTGGACCGGACGGACAGTGTGGCAGCCATGCAGCAGGAATGCACAGGAAGACATGGAACTGATGAGACATAATTGAATAAACATGTGAAAAATAGCAGAGGGACTCAATCAAGGGATTCCCTGTCTGTGCGGCGCAGATCTGCGATCAAACGCTATGGCGGGGCCGAACGGCACGACACTTGAGACGGCGCTAAACGACAAATGAGGAAGCACGAAGATTAGTTGGGCTCGCAGCAATACAATTTTAAACGCTCAACCCCGATCTGTCTGGACGTGCTACACGGGACACGCTAGCGGCGGCATCAGCTGCATTACTAGTGTGACGATAGTGCAGCGTGACACATTGGAACCCGTCAACGAATTTGACAAAGAATAAGAACGTTACGCACCATGGAGGACGCGCCTTGTTTAACCGCCAACTAGCGAATCGGTAAATCCAGGCTTGTTGGTAGACAGGCTGCCGATGGCTTTTGTTAAGTAGACCCTGTTAGCTATGACCACGGGTAACTCGGTATGATGACATTGACAAAAAAAATAAGCATCAAAAACAGAACTTTTTGTCCAGCCAGTTTTGGGTCAATGGTTTGTCTCATGCCAATGAGCCACTGCTCGCTTGAGAATGGCTTTTGCTACCATGACAACTAGAGGCAGAGATATGTGGGAGCTCCTTGTTGAGCCCCAAGTCCAAAAAAGTGAGTGCAGTAATCACCCAGTCATTGTGGGGGATACATTTCAGAACCCTCTCCACGCTTCATGCAAACTTATGAAAACTTTTTAACCACATTAGTAAATCTAATTGAACACACACGCAAAAATTGCAAGCATAAAATGGATAGAAAATACTGTATGTATTGTAGTGCGTAAGATCTCTACTTGTGTCTTAAAGAGGCGGGGCTTGGTGTGGTGACGTGTGACATCAGCGAATGAGTGTCTGGTTGTGAACTGTGGCCGACAGCAGTTCCGGCTTGAGTTTGTGCGTAAGTTGGAATGCGCTATGTTAAATTAGCTAACATCGATAATTTGTGTTGGCAATCGTACGCATGCTGTTTTGGTACGTTAGTTACCGGTCGACACTTTGCACTTTGTTCTTATTTATTTATTTATTTTACAGTGAAATGATCCCAAACTTTGGACTTTCTGTTTTTAAGACACTCTTTCCTCCTGACTCGCTGCCATCGCGGCAACTTGTATCCACATGAAGTGGTGCGTGAGTCGGTGGTAACATTAGTCCGTGTGGAAAAATGATCACAGCGAAGATTCAATGTAAAAACTTTGCTTTGGCTTTTTTTTTTTGTGTGTGATCAAATTATGAGTTATTCAATTAATCGTTTCGGCCCATTGCGCGCCGTTCATAACATTGAAACGTTGTAGGCTGGGACCATTGTAAATCGAGGACCCCCTGTACAAGACTGCATTTCTTCTTGTTTTAAGTGGAGCCAACATAAAAACCAGAGAGCTGTCCTTAGGTGAAAAACAAGCAATTGTGAAGCCGGGAGAACCCTTGTAGGTCAAGACCACCGTACACCGAGGACTAGTTGTTACCAAAAAGTACTTTGACAATGGAAATGCAAAAACCTGTAGGAACTGTCCTGCTTGGTGGGAAATTGGCTCTTTCGTGCCATCTTCTCACGCCCAGTAAATGCTTTTCCTGTCTCCAACTCTGTCAACCACATCAGCTCCCCACCTCTGTCATCATCCTCGTCTTTCGTTCCCCCATCGGTGCCCCAACCCGCCGCTTCTGACGCTCCTCCAAAAAACGTCTCCCACTAATAAACCGTGGTGCCAGTGCTCTTCACTGCCGTCTCGCTCATCCCAAAGCGCTGATGCAAACGACCCGGCCCACTACGCTGTTACAGTACAAGCATGTCCATCTCTCTTGTTCCAAACTTTTCCCCCCTCTTTTTTTTTTTTTTTTTTTTGCGGCTGGGGCCCTTTGTGTGTACAGTGCGCTATGCTCACTGTGGCAGCAATGTGCCAGAAAAAGCCACACAAACACACACACGGGCGCACACACACGTACACCGTCGCAAGACACACAGCTGGGCCCCAGCTGCACACAAAGACTGGGGTTTGGAAATCAATGAAGGAGAAAGAAGAAAAGGGGAAAGGAGTTTAAATAAATTGGCACTTGAAAAAAGAAGAAAAAGAGGGAGCGAGGCAACCGAGGAGAGGAGAGCGAAAGCCCTTCTTTATAAAAAAAAAAAAAAAAAAAAAAAGACAAATCAGCTCAACAACACGGCGAGGCTCTTTCGACAGACAACACAAAGGAGTTAAATGTGTAACGCAAGCCTTCATCTGCTTCAAAGGCCTCGAAGAGCAGACAGCGGAAAAGATGTGCGCACTCTTTGGTGACCGAGGATGAGCCAACGTGGGGGGGCAGCACATGAGGTGTATTGCCTTTAACTCGCAGCGAAAACCTTAAAGTAACAGTAAGGAGCAACAGGAGAGCAGAGTGGAGACCATCCAGCAAGGCTGAACAAGCCTAATTTGCATATGCAAAATTCAACATATTTTAAAAGGTCTTATGAGAATAAAGTTGTACATTTTCGAGACAAAAGGTCCTGAAAATCAAGTGGTATTTTTTTGTTTTTGTTGTTTTTTTCCACAAGACAAAAGTCGCAATCTCATGAGAATACTACTCTTTTCGAGGGGAAAAAGTATCACTCATGGAAATAGTCTCTTCTTTTTGTGAGAAAAAAATTAAATCTTTTGAGAACCAATTTCGAGAGTAGTATAATTGGGAAAAAAAATTGCGATCACATGACAGATTTTTTTTTTCCCAAGTTATATTTTTTCGAGAAGAAAGTCAATATATCATCATGTCTTTCTGAGAAAAATCACAATCTCGAGAATAATTCATTGCAAAAAGTTGCAATCATGATAGTTTTTGGGGGAGAAAAAAGTCTCAAAAAAATGTTTACTGTATATGAATAAAGTAGAATTTTTTGGGGGGGGAGTCATAATCTTATGAGAATAAAGTCAGATTTTCTTTTTGAATAAAAGTGGGGTTTTTTTAGGGGAAAAAACCTGCAATCTTATGAGAGTAGTAATTTTTTTTCTAAGGAAAAAAAAACCTAATCTTATGAGAAGGAAGAAGTAATTTTTCAAGAGAGGAAGCTGCAATCTTGAGAGAATAATGCTGTACGTTTTTCAAGGCAAAGGTTGCCATCCTGTTGACAAATAAGTCATACTTGAGAACAAAGTCACAATTTTATGACTTCAACCTTCTGCATATCGTTAGCCTAATAGCCCAATTGTCATTTTTACCTCACAATAGCAAGAAAAAATACCAATGTGCTTGCTAAAAATTTTAGTTTTTCTTTGTCTGTGTAGATTCTCAGTCATCCAGGTCACGGCAATCTTTAAAGGTTGTATCGAGATAACTGGACTTGTTTGTTTGTTTTGTTGTTGTTTTGTTTTCCTAAAACTTTTAAATATGACTTAGGCATCTATGCAATTAGGCTAAGGATATGCATTAATTTTGTCATTTAATGCATTTAGAAATTACAGAAAATGTAATAAATTCTCAACTCACACCATGGCCATACAAGCCCTTTAAATATATATATATATATATATATATATTACATTTTGGCCTTTTGTCGACACACACAATGTTTTAGCTTTTGTTACGCTCCAGCCAATGTGGTGAATACTTGTCAATTTCAAATAAATTCACAGCTGTGTCATTTTGCTGCCACTTATGTTTTACAATTTCTATTATTTATGATCTTAGCCACATCATTTTTTAAGCATGATTTTACATTGGCGCCTTACGTAAGCCGACTTCATTTCGTCTGGTGAACGAATGCTGATTTTTAAAGTATGCAAAAGACCGTTTAGTATGTATACATATAAATGTAAATCTTGAATGCTCGACCAAAAGCTGTCTGAGTGAGATTTTGTTAGGTCGCTGTGTGTACGTATATTTAAAAAAAAATAATAATAATAATTTTTTTTTAAAAACCAGAGGGGTTGGGGAGGAATTTGTTTGAAAACACCCGTGTGTGTGTGTAAATTGAGCAAAAATTCTCATATTTTCAAAACATTTCATGGACATTGTTTTGGTGTGTTTATTTGATAATAAACAAACAGCAATGAAAACATGACATCCCTGAGACTATGTAATGGTTGCTCCAGGGCTCCCCCTACAGTTTTTCATTTGCTTAAAAATGTCATTGTTAAACGGAAGAAAAGCACAATAAATTAGGTGGCGAAGGTTTTTTGACATTGGAAACAAGGCAATTTGATGACCACATGACTCTGAACTACCGGGATAACGCGAACGCCGAGTGCTAATACATGAGTCCCATGACACCAAAGTACGTAAGAATACATTGCCATGCTCAGATAGTGCCATACTTATTGTTTTTCATTTGATTGTTTGATATTTATGGCATACAAGTGTTTCAATGCAAATATTTACCCTAATTATGACTTTACTACTGCATTAGCATGGGTTAGTTATAAAATACGGTGCGTCGCCCCTGGCTATGGCCAATGTGTGCGCAGTGGCTGGGATTGCTTTTCTATCGTCTCTCAGCTTCACATATGCTTGTTTTTCACCCACTCTACTTTTCATTTTGGTTACACATTGTCAGTGTCAGGCGGAAACCTATGTCCAAATTTGGTCAACTTCATATTTTTTCACAAATCTATATTATTGGTCAGAATCCACGTGTGACTGTTCTTTTTACAAATTATGAACCCATGTCAAGTGTTGAAAATAGATACCATCACTGCCATTCACAACTATAGAAGTCAAATATTATTTTTAACTTGAGCTTTAGCTAACTTTGAGCTTTTTTTAATTTCTTGGAAAATAATAATTTTGGAGACGCTGTCCTACCCGACAGCGAGGACATGCGTATAACTAGTATGGATGTAGTAGCCTAGGTTGGTGGGAGATTTTGACATCCTTTCTGTTTAACGGAAAACGTCAGAAAGGACGTAAACCGAGGAACCCCTGTACATCAAGTACAGCCTGTTCCCGGTCTATGACGGCCCCGACGTATGACATTTCGAGATTATGAACGAGCAATGGAATATGCGGTACAAGAAGGCACACTTACCCTTTTTCACTTGTTTCATATTCATGGCCTACAAATGTTATTCCTCCAGATATTTGCGGTAATTATCAGAATCAGAATCCGAATCATCTTGATTTGCCAAGTATGTCCAAAACACACAAGGAATTTGTCTCCGGTAGTTGGAGCCGCTCTAGTATTGAAGATAAACTACGACATATTCTGATTTGCACGCAAATTCGAGTTACGTTGCCACCGTGGTTGAACAAGATTTTGTTGTGGATATTCACTTTTATTAAGATGTTCGACGTTGAAGATATATTCCCCAAAGCCATGTCGATGTCGTGTTTGATGGTTATATTGACATCTGGCGGGGTTATCTCCGTAGCAAATGGGTATTATCGTGACTCATGTAAAAAAATGTTGATGGTTTGGATACGATAGTTGAAAAGTCATTATTTCAGACCGCGCCACCTGTGCCAAAACACAAAAAGAGTGCTAATTTCCTCAGGTTTCTTGATATTGCTCAGCACTGACAGTTTTACTGGAGGGCGGACAGTAGACTCACAATGGATAGGCGCCTCGGTAAAAGGAAAAACCTTGCCTCAAATCAGTTTTTCTCTCTTCTTCTGGTTTGGAAAGAGTCCCGCGCATCGCCGCTCCGAGAGTTGCGAGCTGCCAGATTCGTTTGGTTTTATCAAGGATCCTTAACGCTCGCCCCGCAGCCAAGCGCATTCCTTAGGCTACACGCATTTACACGCTGGCGTCACGGCACCGTCTCCTACAATTGACAGCGGAGGCGATTACTGACTGCGGGGAATACATATAAAGCAGGACCTGATGATACTTTGAAGACATCCTATTAAATATAACAACCCAGTTGTTTCATGTCTGTTGCGTGCTAAGTGTGTCCCGTTTTCTTTTTTTTTGTCCGATGACAGCTTTGACGTGTCTGTGATGTTGTTGGTCTGCGAAATTGAGTGCGCTCGGTCGACAAACTGTTACGTGAGGGTCAAAGGTGGCTGCCTGTCAATGTGTATGTGTCTGTGTCTGTGTGTGTGTCAATGCTCACACTCAGGCGACACTCGCAATGAAATGAGGGGACACTTAAATAAACTACAGCGTAGAAGTAAATAGCCGGTGGTTATGTGTTAGATCGAGGACAAACAAGCGCACACTTAATTCCTTTAATTCTTAATTTGTCAGAAATAAAGTGTGTCTCCTCAGATCCATGGATCCCTTAACACAAATTTATATTCAACTCAATTAAAAAAAAAAAAAAACGCGACAGCTGACTTCCTGTGTATTCTACGCTACCAAGCGTGACTACGGTTTGATGACACGATTGTTTGAAGCCGATATTGTTGAAATTTTGTTTTCTTTATGGGTGGTGTCTTCAGGCAAAGATTAACTACATGCATATACATCATATTTATACAAATATGACATGATTTGAGTTGCTTTAAGGGCATCAAGGCAAATAATTTGGCTAAACAAAGGATATGCTACTAAGACTGGGGAGGGGGGGGCCCATTTCTGTCGTGATGTCAAGTCCTGCAGGCCATACACGATGTTCATTTATGGCCCCCGAACAAAGGCACTGGAACTAAGTCTTCATCAGCTGGTTGATGGCATAAATATAGAAGCGCATTAACAGCAAGCCACATTGTAAGATGGGACCCTTCATACTTAGCACTTTTTTTTTTTTTAATGCAATTGGAAACGCTATTCATATTTTTTTTTTTCATTGCGCGTGACCTTCATAATGGATTTAACCATCAAAAGTATCATGTGCAAACAGCCTCCACATGACTCTGATAATATAACTCCAGTGTGTGTGTGCTTCAGGTTTTTCGAGTCCTCTTTTTAGTCATGCTTTAAATCATGCTCAAGTCATGTCTAAACTGCTCTGTTTTTATGTTATTATTTAATATTAAAGAGGGGACTTGCAAGTGTGTGTTGCAGCCCATGCTCAGCATTTCGCCTGCTGACCGTGTGCGTGTGTGTGTGCGTGTGCGCGCGCGTGTGTGCGTGCGTGTGTACGAGCTTGTGAAAACGACGCAATAAATATTTTTTCAAACAATGACTTCAACAGTGTACAAATTTGACAAAATTCACCTTTGTTATCATTTCTACAATAATATTTGACAGGGGGTTAAAATCTATATAAATGAGCCCAAAGTGGCACCTGACGTCATTCATTAGCCAAACATTTATATTAGCTATTAGCTCAAAACACTGGCTCGAACCACTGCCAAGCATCTTTTTATTATTATTTTTTTATTCTTTATTTTTTTTGCAAGGTGCGAGAACAGCTACCTTTTAAACTTCAAAATGTTTCAAAAATAAACATAAGGGAAACCATAACAGTAAGTTTGAAAGTCATTTCATTGAAAGAAAAACAAATGCATATATCAACGCGTGAGGGCTCTCCTCCATCCACATCCATCTCCACCTATCCACTCCCCCCTCCCCCCCCCCCTGGTCTAGCCGCTTACCTCGACTTCTCCTCGGGTTGGCTTGTTTCCTCCTCTTGCCCCGACTTTCCTCCGTCATGGTCGCGGCCCGAGCGCGGGGTGGGGAGGGGAGGGGGTGGGGGGGAAACTCTGGGGGGAGTCCCGTGGAAAGCGGAGGCGCGAGTGCGGTGCTCTCCGTCCGGCGTGGCAGCCTCGGGATACAAGAGGAAAGAGTAGATAGAGTAGAAAGAAAGAGAGGGAGAGAGGAGAGAGAGAGAGAGCGAGTGAGCGAGAGAGGCATCGCATTCACGCCCAGCGGGACACCCACAGCCCGTGGTGGGACTCCACGTGGGGGGGGAGCGAGAGAGAGAGAGAGAGAAAGAAAGTTGTGACGTCACCTGCACGGGTTGGCATGAAGGGTGGGAATCTCGGAGTTACTATATTACCGTCACTTTAGTTTTATTTATATAGCAAATGGCAACAAAAACAAAACGAAACGTGATACAACACTTCTGAGATATTCAATACAAGGAGACAAAGAATTGCACTTTTCATTCGAAAGTGACTTTTCGATAAGCCGCACCCAAATGTAGATTGGCCAATCACGGCGCAGACGTGCGACACGATCCTGGCAGAAAGCCAATAAAACGCTATATGCAGAACGTCACGTGACTAAACCCGGAAAAACGGGACAGCGGACTTCCTGTGTATTCTACGCTACCAAGAGTGACCACGGTTTGATGACACGATTGTTTGAAGCCGATATTGTTGAAATTTTGTTTTGGTGTCTTCGGGCAAAATTTAACTACATGCATATATATCATTTATTTATACAAATATGACATGATTTTAGTTGCTTTAAGGGCATCAAGGCAAATAATTTGACATGATATGTGTAAACACGGACCAAGCCTAAACATCGAATATATAAATTTTTGGTGGCTCTGTGGTGACATCTTGTGTGGAAAGATGACATGGACGTTTAAAGTTCTCGACAGTTACTTTGATCAGTCTCCTTCGCCAATCACCGAACTGGGAGGAAATGCTGTGAGAAATAGGAAACGGAAAAATAAATATCGGCGTGTGTGCGTGCGTTACGGGATTATGAAATCTACTGGTTACATATTTTTTTCCTCATTAAATTCCAACTTTAATATTGAATTAGGTAGGAAAAAAGAACATCTATTGTTATAATTTATGCCTTTTGTCCAAAAATGACTTTTATTGAAAAAAAAACGTTCTAATTCCAAAACATGAGAAGAGAAGATAATTTGTATATAAAAAATATGATTTTACTCTCGAAAAATACCAATTTATTCTTGTCAGATCCACACATTTGTAAAACAAAACAAAAAAATCTACTTTGTTCTCTTGTGACTTTTTGTCAAAACATGTCTATTTAATAGGAAAATGCTACTTTGTTAGATTGAAAATATTCAGCTTTTTATAAAAAAACAAAATTGTTTTCTTAAAAAAAAGATTGAATATAACTCAAAACTTTGTCTTAATATTCCGACTATTTTGTACTAAAATATGACAATTTATTGAAATAAAATGCCACTTTTTTAGACACGTTTGAATTAAAAACACTTTATTTTTATTCATTTTTGAATTTTTAAATAGGCTTATATAATTCTAAAAAAAATAGCAATGTTTCAAAAAAAAAAAAAAAAAACGAAAGCAAAAACTATCTTAGTGTATTAATTTCCCTTTTCAGTACTGCCCCAATTCTTCATTAATATTGACAATAATACATCTGTGAATATTTTTGCCCCACGTCGAGTTGGCACACCTCCACTTCTCGTGCACGCACGTGACCACGTCGTCGCCCTCATATATGTCCCCACGTGATCCTTCCCGTATATTTGTTCAAATTAGAATTTATTGCCACGCTTCTCGACGCTGACGCACGTTTTTTTATTTTTATTTTTTATTTTTTCGCTCATTATCTTCACTTCTTCAATTGACGCCCACACAAGTAAAATATAGCGAAAAAAGAAAAAAAAAGTCACAGAACGTAAGCAGGACATAAAACACTGTTTGCAAAGTCTTTATTTAGTTGTTGCACCAATAAGAAGCGATTATCCCCGCGTATTGCAGGTTAACGAGAGCAGGTAGCCCGCCCACACGTGCACACGCACACGCCCGCGCGGACACCCTCCTCCGCCTCCAGTTGTCGTGTTTATGGCATTGCGCGTCGCACCTGCGCGAGGACCCCGGAGAGGGCCCCGTCGCGCGCCCCATTCACGCGCGGACGCCTGTAGGAAGTGGTGCATTGAGCGTCCATTGTGTTGCAACCTGGACCGTAATCTCTTTTGCAATTGAGAGAGAGTGGGGGGGGGGGGGGGGGGGACATCCCAGAAAAAAAAGTAGCAGCACAAACTTGGCTCAGACCCCCACCTAGACCCCCTATACGTATATTCGCAGTGCAAGAGACGGGGGGGGGGGGGGGTATTGCTCCGTGGGGGCGGCTTTTCGCAATGCATGTGTCCCCAGTAAATAGAGGGCAAGCAGACATAACATTAGGTACACTCAACGCAAGCTAGTGACACGTACTTGTGAATGCCACTGTCGGAGAACTACAGGTACAACACAATCGTGTCAAAGCTTGATGGAGTTAGGTAGTTCAATTCAAAAAGTCGAACTCATTATAGAGATGCACTACCCACACTCAGAGTGGAATATTTCATGTTTTTTTTTTTTTTTTTTGTAAAATGTATAATTTGGATGATTATACTGTATTTTACGGCAAATGAAAACCCCAAATTCACCATCTCTCGAAGCGACGTAATAAACAATCAAGAAGCAACTGAAATTATTTTTAATGTAGGAATTAGACAGGAATTTGCCATCTGAAAAGTATTTTCATGTGTTTCAGGAATCTGTCGGGTGATTGAAAAGTAACTCCCTATTTTTAAGTACTTGTAATTTATTTCTGAACTATAATTCTTCCAAGAAATGAATAGGAGAAGAAAGTGTATTGCATGGAGTTTTATTTAAAATTCGGTATGAGCGCCAGCATTAGCCACCAGTTTCTCAAAGCGCCCGGGAACCGCATTAACCGATTTCACAAGGAACTCTTGTGGGATGGAAGACATAAGTTCTCATCTTCGCCCTTCAAGTTCTTCCAAAGTCGTTGGTTTGGTAGAAGAGACGTGCCCCTTTAATCATGGAACATACACAAAAGAATTGAGAAAAAATATGACAACAAATGAATAAATTAAGTATTGTAAAATAGGGAGTTACTTTTCAATGACCCTGTATATTATGTATGACTACTGAAATAAATGAATTTAAAAAATAATAATTTTTAACAATATTCTAATTTATTGACATACCTGTATTCACACAACAATACCGTGGTAAATATGTTCCGTGAAGAAGCTCGTAACATTTACTCATATATCAAATACATACAGAGCAAGGGGGTGGCCAGGGGCCGCAGCCACCCTAGATTGGTGCTTTATCCCCCTTTATCTGAATGTTTTGGGGGGTTTACATAAATAAAAGTTTTTTAATGCAATTATAATGGGTGTCAATCATCTGCACATTTTCACTTTTCACGGTCCGACCCAATCCCCATCTCCCCCAAATAGTGGAGGTCCACTGTATTCTTTATCTTCCGTGAAGAACAACTAATATTACTGCCGTACTGATAAGCTGAGAGAAGAGCTGAGCCTCCAGTACAGTAGAGTACAGTACATGTCTCTGATACTGGCAGGTGGCCAAGGTGCACAATTAAAGGAGAAAGTGTGACAAAAACTCTTTTCTTTTTGTTTTTAATTGTCATTACTGTATGTTTTTATAAAGTATAACATTATAGAGTACTATTTTTGCAATAAAAAAAAACTTCATAAAAAGTGTTTTTTGGGAGGCTCAAGTGGGAAGATTTAAGCTACTCGTGGTTTGCGTGTTTTTGATAATTGCGTGTGTTGGATGTGTGCTTTGAAGGGGCGTGGCCTCGTGAGTGACGTCAGGAGCTGGAGCGTCTGAGTGTGAGGTGTGGCCGACAGCAGCTCCTTGTGAGTGTTCTCATTTTGTGTGTTTGACTGTTTGTCCCGTTCAATAAACGCCTGAAAGTGCAGCGCCACCTATGGCTCCCTTTGCCCACATGCGAGGGTATTACAATACTAATTGCTGTATTTCTATTTTCACGGTCACTCGAACGGTTGCGTATTTGAAGCTGGCTCGTAACTCAAAACTTGACTTGTAAACATAAAGCAAAACAAAAAAAGACCGAGCGACGGCTTGTAAGTTGACAAACTCGCAAGTCAAGCTACCACTGTATATTTATTGTTATAGTTTCATCATACCAAGAGATGTTTCTATATGTTATTATATTTGAGACCTATACTAGTTAGCCTTAGAAGGCTTATTATATTAACAAAACAATATAAGATACAGTGTACCCCCACATATTTGCAGCTCGGCATTTACAGATTCACTGATCCACAGATTTTTTATTTTTTTTTTGCAGTGGGCGACGGGGATCCACCCCACTTTAAAAAAAAAAAAAATGCTTATTGGCGCTATATCCCCACTTATTCAATAATTATTTCGGGTAAAAAAAAGCCAATCTAACTTTTCTTCCCCCCCCCCCCCCCCAATTGCAATTATAATTGCCGTCAATTTTCCGCAAATTTTCACTATTCACAGTCGGGCCCAGTCCCTACTCCACTGTATAATAAACATATAAAATATATAACAATGAATACATAATATAATATATAATACACTATTCATATAAAATTATACAATAAATATATTATTATTATTATTATTATTATAGTTATATATTTAATATATTTCTTATTGTCCAATATAATCAACAATAATAAGTACAACCATGATGCCACCTTACAATTTTTAACAAATGCAATTTTTTAATTGTAATTGTTTCAAGAGCTTTTTCGGAATGGGTGTATGTTTATTACAACAACAAAAAAAGTGGGGGAAAACCGGCATTAAAATAAGCAGGTGTACCTAATATTGTGGCTGGTGAAAAAAAGTCCACTGTTGTCTCTGGCTTTAAAATTCTGACAAATTAATTTAAAAAAAAAAAAAAATATATATATATATATATATATATATATATATTTTTTTTTTTTTTACCTGAAAGAATGCTAAATAACAAACCAGTACTCCATCTGTTAATTGAAGCCGTTTGTTTCCTAACAGACTGGAAAAGAAAGCATCCTGGTGGCAGGGATGGAGGTTGGGGGGGGGGGGGGGGGGGGGCAAAGAGAGGGGTTTGTTTGAAGAAAGCGGGACAGAAGGGTCACCGTGGGCCTTTTGTTGACGGGACGGACGCACGGGAGGGAGGAGGAGAGGCTTGGGGGAGGGAGGGGAGGCAATAAACTTTGCTACAGATGAGGGTCACAAAGGTGCAGAGGTGCTTCAGAGGTCCTGGGAGTCTGTCATACGTGGCCCCCCTGGGTGTGATTTCCACCAAAATAGCGCAAATGACACTTATTGATTGACTTGCTGAATTTGCGATTCTGTTTTTTTTGTGTGTTTACAACCACCTGTTTGATTCATCCAAATCCCAGGTGTATTGAGACTCTTTTATGGGTATACTCAAGTACCACCTAAATATCTTCTCGGCACCCCTGAAATGGCCTGGTGGTAGTAATAATTGGGATTCACATCTTGGCTAGGTCTTCAAGTCATGACCCACTCTGAGAGGACATAAACAAACAAACAAACAAACAAACAAACAAAAATCACCTTTAAAAAAAACAAACAGTGGTGCCCAAAGAATTTTTTTGGAGACACTAACCGTCGTTTGGATTGTTTTTTGCTTGGATTTAAGAACACAAATTTGAGATATGAGCACTGCATGGTGGCTGTGAATTCAACTTGCATCACAACAAGCAGCAGTTTGCATGATAGTGAACAATTCTTCAAAAATACTTCAAGACTTTTAATGCTACTCCCAGTTGAAGTTTACGGTCAAACCGAACATCAAACAAGGAGATTTACACGTCGTGTATTTAAAACAACCACAAAACTTTGCCTTAGGAAAGTCTGCTTAGCTTAATGCTACCAAACAATACAAAATGCTACAGACAGGCTTGCGGATGGCATCTGTGTCGCGATGTAATCACCCTCTAAGTGTCAGATATTTGAACACAAACGATGGAGCAACCCAAATAGACAGACAGTATAACAATACTCTCAGGCTTGTTCTTTATCCTTTGTGAAAAATGACTAATATACTGCAGCTTTCGGACTCAGTTCGTGTGTGCGTTTCTTTGTCTTTATTATACAGCTCCTTCTGGTGGCCAAGACATGCACACCAGAAGGAGCAGCACAATGTGCATTGAATTGAAATATGTGGCAAAAACTGTTTAATTCTTTACATTCTATTTAATCATGTCATCACTTAGGTTTTTTTTTATTACAATATTACAGAGTGCTGGTTTTCTTATTAAAAATGCATTACAATTTTTTTTTTTTGTACATTATTTTGGCGAGGCTGAAATGGATTATTGGCATTTCCATTCCTTTAAATGGGGAAAGATGATTGCAGATCCAACTGTTGTGAGTTATCAAACAAGAAACAGAGTCATGACATAATTAAATGGAATGTAAAGAATTAAACGGTGAGTGCATCGTAATGCTGCAATTCAATTAGTTGTGCAGCTCCTTCCGGTGTGCACACCTTGGACACCAGTATAATACAGTCATGCAGGCACAAACAAAGATGAATAGTCCTTCTATTAGTACTGTAAGTGATCCAATAAGATGTTGTAATAATAGTCATTTTCTTGTCGAGGATAAAGAATATATGCCCATGAGTATTGTCATATTATCTGTCTGCATGTGTTGTGCCACTGTTTGTTTTCAAATATCCGTTGCTTATGAGGTTCTAAATCCGTAACTCTCGATGCTAACCGTTAGCATGTCAATGGTGTTTTCCATCACAGCATTAAGCTAACGGGCCATTCTAATGGCAACGTTGCTCTGTTGTTTTAAATCCACAGCTTGTGATCGTCTTAGTGTGATGTTTAGTTTGACAGTCAACTTCAACTGGGAGTGGCATTAAATAAAAACATCGCGAAGCTGCTTTTTTGATGAATTGTTCACTTACATGTATTTGCCAATGTGTTGCCGATTGTAAGGTGAGTCGAATTGAGTTTACTGCCACCATACATGCGCTCGTATCATTCAATTTACTTCACAGGGTCTTTAAGATCCTCAATTTGTCCCCGATCCAAACTGCGGATAACGATCCGCAAAGTTGTACAAACACAAAATGGAGGACGTATATATCGCACTCGAGCACACACGTTATTGGTTAAATCCTAACTCTGGTTTCAATGTTGTGCTGTGCTAAGACAACAATGCAAAAATGTTACACACACACACGAATGCCTGCATGCACGAGGAGGAGCATGGAAGGAAGCAGTCCCACTGGGGTTTTGTCCCAGCCTGTGGTCTACGGGTTCAAAGCTTTCCAGCCCGGGGAGGGAAAGCCTTTAAACAGCATATTAAGCAGGAGTTAATTATATGCCAAAGCTAAGTGACAAAGGGAAAGAAAAGCCTCCCTCTGAATGGCGGAACAAGAAAAGAGAAAAGTCATTATGCTGCCCACTTCTTTGCATTTGAAAACCTCCCTTCTTATTTGGGGGCCATTTCCATTTGTAACTCCGAAGAGATCGAGCGTCGACAACTTTCCATTAACGCCGCCTTGGCTTTTTTAACGGCACGGCAAGTAACACGAAACTGACGCAAACACGTTCATTATCTCGTTTGGGCCCAGGGTAAACTGTTGTCTTTTCCCATCACTGTTTGGGAGCATGAGGGAAAACTTCAAGTAGTCGTATATCAAACGGGCTGTGTATATAATTTGTCTTAATGTGGTCAATCAGCCTTTCCTCCCGAGTTCACTTATTTGCAATTGTTGCACATCTCATATGTGATCCATGCCCCCCCCCCCCCTTGTTCCCCCCACTCGCCTCGGAGCAAATGAGTCAACCTTGGCGAGGCCTGCCAGGCCTTGGTGGCTGCATGGAGGCAAGCGTGCCATGCCACAATGCCAATAATAATGCACGCTTCTGCACTGTAAAAAAAAAAAAAAAAAAAAAAAAAAAAAGAATCTAAGGTTAGTTCCCTGTGTGAGAATAGCACATCAAAACCCAGCAGACTGTTTTACTTTTTTCAAAAATACTTTCTGCGTCCGGATGTCTGCAAGCAGTCACATTGTTAACTTTGTGACAAGTTAATGGTATTGTCAAATGGGTTTTGAGCTCCATTGTTAGCTTAACCGTTTAATCTATTCCTTGACCAAGTTCACAACTCAATTTTATCGTGCACTACATCAAATTAATTTTCGACTTTGAAATTAATTGAAATGCCATTAGTCTGTTCCAGCCCCCCTAAGACTTTTTTGCAGTTACCCGTTTTTAATAAAGAAAAATATCACTTTTTTTTTGCCGGCGGCACGGTGAGCGACTGGTTAGAGCGTCTGGCTCACAGTTCTGAGGACCCTTGGTTCAATCCCCGCGGGGCCCCGCCTGTGTGGAGTTTGCATGTTCTCCCCGTGCCTGCGTGGGTTTTCTCCGGGCACTCCGGTTTCCTCCCACATCCCAAAAACATTCACGCTAGGTTAATTGAGGCTGAATAGGCTCCAGCACGCCCGCGACCCTTGTGAGGAGAAGTGGCTCAGAAAATGGATGGATGCAAGTTTTTTGGCCATTCAAAATCAATGGGGTTCTTCCTCGGTGTGCAATATCAATTGACCTCTAAGAACCAGAGCAAAACCCTTTGTAGGAGGACTACAACGTTGTTGTTGTTTTAATCCGTAAGATTTGTATGTAATTTGTCATCACGTCAAAGTGAAGTGAAAACACTTGAGAGCTCAAATAGCTCTCGCACTAATCATAGGATATGATGATGTGGTCTCAAATACTGAAAACATGACTTCACTTGGACGGGCCTCACGAGGCTCTGGGAGCCTCTGCGAACATTACTCCCGTTTCCACTCGCGACTGCCCAGCCGCGCTTTTTATAGCAGAGATGTCGATATAATACTGTACAAGCTCGATTTGTAAAAACTGTCGTCGTCGTCGTCGTCCCCCCCCCCCCCCCCCCCTCTCTTCTTGAGGCACTCAGCCAGTTGTGACCACACAAAGTCCGTCTCGGCCCTTACGTCACCGCCATATTTAGTTGTTTCAGTCACGTGGTTTTCGTTTTAGCTTAGAACATACTGGGAGCCCAGTTGTACAGGATGTAAATTAATAACTTGATGGTGAGTGTGCAGAATTGGCTTAGAATAACAGAAATAGAGTAGGCGCATGTTATACTTCCCTCTAGTGGTGGATAAATGTCATTGGCATTGCGTTGAATGACCAGGCACTGAACCGAGTATCATTAAAAGGGGATGTAATTTTTATTTTTTTTGAAATTTTTTTTTTAGTTCCCAGGTTTTAACAACATACTGTGCCGTGAAAAAGTATTGCCCCCCTTCTCAAATTCTTAGATTTTTGCATCGTTTCCCCACTTTGTTTGAGATCATCAAACAAATGTAAATATAAGACAAATATAATCCAAGTGAATTTAAAATGCTGTTTTTAAATGATTTCATTTATTAAGGAAAAAAAATACATTTTCAAGGTCACCTGGCCCTATTTGAAAAAGTAATGTCCCTCTTAAACCTAATAACTGGTTGGGCTATCCACAGCAGCAACAACTGATATCAAGCGTTTTCCATAACTGGCAATGAGTCTTTGACAGCTCTGTGAAAATATTTTGGCCCACTCTTCCCTGCAGAATTGTGTGAATTCAGCAAAAATGGAGGGTTTTTGAGCATGAACGGCCTTTTTAAGGTCATGCTACTGCATTTCAATCAGGTTCAAGTCTGGACGTTGACTAGGCCACTCCAAAACCTTCATTTTGTTTTGGTAAGCCATTCAGAAGTTTACTTTCTGGTGTGTTTTGGATCATTATCCTGCTGCAGAGCCCAAGTGCGCTTCAGCTTGAGGTCACAAAGTGATGGCTGAACATTCGTCTTCAGGATATTCTGTTAAAGAGCAGAATTCTTGGGCTCATCAGTCACAGTAAATTGTCCAGGTCCTGAAGGACCAAAGCAGCCCAAGACCATTTGACTGTTGGTATTCTGTTCTTTTTCTGAAATGCTGTGCTACATTTACGCCAGATGTAAAGAGACACACACCTTCCAAAAAGCTCAACTTTCATCTCGTCAATCCATATAATACTCTCCCAAAAGTTTTGGAAATCATTCAATGTTTTTTTTGCAAAAGTAAGACGAGCCTTTGTTCTTTTTGATCACCAGTGGTTTTCGCCTTGGAACTTTGTCATGGATGCAATTTTTGCCCAGTCTCTTCCTTATTGTTGTGTCATGAACACTGACCTTAACTGAGGGAGGGAAGGACTGCACTCCTTCAGATTTTGTCCTGGGTTCCTTAGTGACCTCCTGGATGAGTCATTGCTGTTCTCCTGGGGTAATCTTTGTAGGCCGGCCACTCCTGGAAAGGTTCACCAGTGTTCAATGTTTTCTCCATGGGAGGATAATGGCTCCTAAATCCTGAAATGGCTTTGTAACTCTTTCCAGACTGATAGATGTCAATTACTTTATTTCTCAACTGTTCTGGAATTTCTTTGGATCGTGTCATTTTGTTGCAGCTTTTTTAGACCTTTTCTCCGACTTGATTTTGTTGGGACAGATTTTGTTGAAGTGATTTCTTGATGGAACAGGTCTGGAGGTAATCAGACTTGGGTGTGATCAGTGAAAACTAACCAAAAATTGTGATTAGCCACAATTAATTCATGATTCAACAAGGGGGGTAATTACTTTTTCTCACTTGGCCAGTTAACTTTGAATTGTTTTTTTCCTTAATAAATGTAATCACCATTTAAAAACAGCATTTTGAGTTCACTTGGGTTATATTTGTCTGACATATATATTTATATTTGTTGATGATCTTAACCATTAAAGTGGGAAAACTATGCAAAAATCTACAATTTTGAGAAGGGGGCCAATACTTTTTTTGTATCTGTGACATACTTTTGTCAAAATACCCCAATGATCAAGAACTACAGCTCTCTTTACACACCCTAATTCTTGCCTGCCTTCCTGAAATCAACCTGTTTTTAGGCTCATGCAAGTGAGCCAGCGATCATAACACCACATATGTAGTACTGGACCAATGGTGAGTCTGGCTTTCGTTTCCATGATAACTGGGGATGAACCCTGAGCTTGGGGGCGAGAAGATCTGCAGGCTGCCCGTCGTCATTTTGTCAGCAAGTGTATGCGTGAAGTCCTTTTCACACTGCACTTAACAGAGCGAACTGCACCATCAAGTAACCTATTGAGAACACGCTGTTGCAACGCGCCACCAAAATGCCGTGCTGCCTCGCGTGGCGGGGCGAAGGTGGGCGTTTGCTACCGTGGCGCGACGACAGCAAGCATGCCCCGAATTGAAAAATGTTAAATTCAGCGTGCTGGTCTTTTGGTGACTTCGAGAGCTAAAAAAGAGTCCGCAGGTCCTATCTCGATTCAAGCTTCAGTATTTGGAATGCCCTACCTGTGGAAATTAGCTCAAGGTTTCTTCCTTTATTGGACCCTAAATGGGTTTTTTCAGATTTTTTTTTCCAGATTTAATTTTTTTTAATTTTTTTTTAAGATCAATATGAGCGTGGTTATGTACAAAGCCTCACTTATTGTTTAATTTCACATTTGATGGGTGGGCAAGCACTCTGGAGACCCAACTATTAGGTACCATTTAAGATACTCATAGAGTTGCCCACACATTCTACATTCATTGCAAACTGAACATCTTTATTCATACTGGTAAAATATAGAACATTTGTATAAAAAAAAAAAAAACAATAAAAAAAAAAAGTGCAGAAAAATTGTACAGAAAATATAAAACTTGGCTTTTTATCTATTATAGAGTTATTGCTACGTACTCTGATAGCTTTTACGTTTGCTAAAGGTGATATTCTTTTGCCAGCAAAAAAGTCCCAAACAGAAGATGAAAATAAAACACACATGCACACGTCGAAGGCAGCATCCATAAAATTCATTCATTTAAAAAAATAAAAATAAAAAAATTATACAAAACGTCTTGTACATTCTAATAAACAACACTATGGGTCCATGCTTTATTATTGGTTAGTGTTTTAAGTGATGCGTTCTTTCAGGTGTGTCTTTGGTAGTTCTCTTATTTTCTGCAAACCGTTCATACGTGGCCTTCAAAGTCCAGCTGCCTTGTTGCATGACTTAAAAAGTGATAGCATTTTATGTTATTGCAGTGACGGTAATGCAAACAGTCTGCGGTCAGTGCAAAGCCAAAGTGTGAGTGATTCATTTCCCTACTGGCAGAGGCGTACCTCAATGCACCGTGCTTTCATTACAATTGTAGTGTTCATCCAGCCATCCATTCTCTTTACCACCGGTAAACAGGAGCCTATCCCAGCTGACTTTTGGCGAGGCAAGCGTGGTCCACCCTTGACTGGTCCACCCGGCCAATTGCAAGGCACAAAAAGACAAACAAACCATTCCCATTCATATCTATAGACAATTTAGAATCTTCAATTAACCTAAAATACACGTTTCTGGAATGTGGGAAGAAGCCAGAGTAGCTGGAGAAAACCAACGCGAGCACAGGGAGTACCGATACATAGAGACATATTCGAACCCCGAACCTCAGGAGTGTGAGGCAGGTGTGCTGACCACATTGCACACCATGCTGCCCGTGATGTCATTTACCATACAGTATTTGTTTTCTCATGAAATGGTTGGCATGTATCAACAGATATGCTTTCTTTAAAACGGCCTTCATCCTGAGCCTCCTTGAGTTAATATGTATCAACTGATTGACTGTTAATTCACTGTTGGTTAACGAAAGCAAATGAGGCAAGAATGGAGTGCACAACTTGCCTGCAACCAGCTGTCAATTGCTGTCCGAAGACGAAATATGACTCAACTCTACACGTATGCCGACCTCATTCACAGAACATTTCTCCCTTACAATTAAAAATATTTTGGGGCATGACAATCAATTGAAATTTTGTCAAATCCCTGTCCCTTGATACAAAACCAACTGCAGAGGGAATAGTTGCACACACGCAATACAGTTGATGCAATACAGCTGCTCTTGGAAAGCTAAACAGTAAACGAGTGGAGTGCAAACTATGTTTTAGGAAAGGCAATTCCAAGTAATTTTAAAACAGCAACCTGAGTGTCTGTGTGATAGGCTATGCGCGTACAATACACTGTGTGGAAATACTGCTGGGCCACTTGTACAGACTACTAAGGTAAATAGTACACATTTGTTATCCCCCTGACCACTAAAACAACTTCATCATATTAACACCCACATGAATGCTGAAAAACAAAAAACGTCATCACGAGACAAAAGATTTGCCCGCCGTCTTATTACCATATACACAACATATTACAGCATAAATGTATGTATAAGTTATGTACATCGCATCCTTCTGGTTGCCACTGGAATGCCCCATTTTTGGGGGGAAAAAGAAAATCCAAACAGCTCTGTTTCCAACACTGAAAAGGAGAGAGGAATTGAACAATATATGTGCCATCTGATTTTGAATTAGAATTTCTGAATTTGAAATTAAATTGAGACGCAATTTTTTTTTTGGATACATTTTTTAATTGTAAAAAAAATTCTCCATCTCAAAAAATTCAGCAGCAATGTTGAGATGCCAAATTCTTTTATGCTAAATTGGAAAAGAAAAAAAAAAAAAATCTATATTCAAATTCAATCTCAAAAATTAAAATTGCAACCCAGAGAAATTCCAATTTTAACTGTGAAATTCAAACTCAAGACTGCTCGGACATACTTCCATAGAAAGGCAGCAAGGGAGCAAATAGGCACCTTTGGTTTGAAAGTTTTGATAGCGTGGATTGTCGTACAAGTCCGTATTATTGTCTGTGTAGCAAAGGTATCCAGTTGGTAAAATAATCTTTGTCAGTCCCATGTCCTTCCTTTATGAGAAACATAATTAGAAGAATTAAGGCCTTGTCCTTGATGAATAATCCATGAAACAAAACTGGGAAAAAAAAGCATTTTTCCCCGAACTGGACTAGTATGTGCTGGTGAGATGTTTCTATTGGGCAACATAAAAACAAGGTTCTTTGATTGTTGTCCTGATGTCGTCTTCTACGACAAAGTGTTTAGGTACTTATTCTCCCCAGCCAGCGAGGTGAGCATGGATGTCATGTCACCCACCGCCATGTTGGACAGGGTGACAGAGGTCTGCGGGGTGGTGAGACGTGACGATGTCTGCGAGGAAGACCCCGGCTCACCCTGATTAGGATGGTTAAGCGGACTAAAGGAAGAGGGCTCGGCGTCGTCAATGATCGAAGTGAAGTCTATGCGAGCGTTGTCCAGGTCCAGGTTTTCTAAGGCGTTGGGGATGGGGCCGGAATCAGTATAGGGAGCCATGGGAGCGGATTTTGTACCAGCTGTTGGCTCTAGGTTGGCTCCCATGCTGTGTTGTTGTGGGAGACGATGCCCATTCTGGGTATCCATGTGTTTCACCATGTCCATATGGATATTACCGGAGTAGTAAACATTATTATTGGAAGGGGAGAATATTTCATGCTGTGGTTGCTGCGGGTGCTGGACTGGAGGCAACCGGACGGCTCTTCTCGGGCTGGAAGTGGAGTGGGCAGGGCTGAGCTGTTGTGGACTTCCCATGTAGCCTCCTCCGACTTGTGACAAGCTGTTCTGGCGACTCAAAGGTTTCCGTCCTTGAGGAGGAGGCCTTGGGACCACCATCTCCTGGCCGTAGCAAGAGCCTTGGAGCCCCATCATCTGCCGCTCTTTAGGTGCGGCCGAGCTGGAACCTCGGCTGTGTGTCGGAGGGCTTATGACAAGGTTGTGGTTGGGGTAGGAAGCGTATGAATGGTTTGAGTACATGTTATGGTTTTGGTGCTGAGGACTATGTTGCATCATCGAGGCCTGGCCAGCCAGATCCATGTTGTCTGAAAGTGGAGGTGGTTTTATTGGGCTCTGCTGCTGTTCTTGTGATTGCTCCCACATGAGCGCTTGTTGGGACTGCACATAATTCCTCACCATCATCTCCTTTACCTGTATCATGGGGGTTTCGGGCCTCTGGCCCTCAGAAAGAGAGGTACCAGTGCAAGCCAAACTCAAGCTCCCACCATTGGGGAAGGAGTTCTGGGTCTGTCCTTGAAAGTCACAGCTCATGCTGTTTGAGTTCCTCATCATAGCTCGACTCCCTGTCTGTGGGGTATAACCCTGAACCTGCTGGAGGAGTAGCTGCTGCTGCTGCTGTAGCTTAGCACTTTGACAGGCATCAGCACTTCCCATGCCGGGGTGGAACTGCTGCTCAGGCTTAATGGTGAGTTTATGTACGCCGTCTGGATTGTTGTAAAGAGCCCTCTGATTGTTGAAGTGGACTTGTGTCTGTTGAGGCTGCATAGTTGCTTCTGAATATTGCAAGCTGCGTTGGTCCTGGAGAGAACTTTGGATCTGGTTGTGACCGTCACGCCATTGACCAGTTCCAGCCTCGCCCCTCTGTCCCAAGGTCGGGTAATGGTGGCCTGACGGGCTGAGCTGACAGTTGCTCATACTGAACTCGGCCTGTTGAAGAAGTGTACTAGACATACCCTCTCTGTGAACAGGCCTTGGTTGACCCATTGGATTTCCACCAACCCTGGGAGTAACTTCCCCTCCTTGGTTCTGGTAATTCCCTTTCAAGTAACTTTGGTCTGGGCAGCCCAGGGGGTCATGGCTTGGAGATACTTGATTTGAAAGTGGTCCGCCACCTCCTCCAAGCGTCTGCTGCTGCTGGTACCCCATAAAGCCCCGTTCGCCAGGTGGGATCATCATGGAACGGTCTCTGACATCCAAAGGGGGTAGCTGGGGCTCCATACCCATGGACTCCATCATGACATTCTCTGTAATGCTAGGGGGCCGAGGGGAATACATGTGGCGAGTGATGCTGGTGCTGCGGTGGTCTTGGTGTTGCAGGGCATTTCTCCGGCCCATCATAGACACATTATTGAGGCTGTTGAACCGTTTCGGGAGGGCTAGGGGGTTTGCTGCTGCTGATCTTACCGGATCGCTAGCTCTCCTATTGGCGTTGCCAGGAGCCTGGTGAGGGTAGATCACGCCTGTGCCGTACTCTGTGTTGGTACTGTGCCGACGTGGACCACCTTGCTGAAGGAAAGGAGGCAGAGGTTGACCCTGGTAATCGCCCAAAACACCTCTTCTGCCGGGAGTGGCTGGCTGATCCATACCGGGTAAGGGAGTAGGTGGTGGGCCACCAGTGGCGGCGGCATACTTAGCTTTTAGACTGTACTGCTGCGCCGGAGTCAGATTCGAAAGAGCTGGCAGCCCGCCACTTCCTGGACAGGGAACTTCCCTACGACTGGTCTTGGGAGAGAGGGGATCCCCACCGCTCTGATCTTGGCCCAGAAGGTGGCACCCACCCCCAGCTGCTGCCCCCATCTGAGAGACGTCACTGGAGCGGCGGCTGGACAAGTAGGGTGACGCCATGGAGGAGCGGCGGCTGACGGTGTAGGCGGAACTCAGGCTGCTCGTCCCGCTTCCTCTCCGGTCGTTGGCATTGGCACCGATGGAAGTCCCGCCTCCGAGCTCATGGTTGGATAGCTCCATGACACGCCGATTTGAGAGTGGAGATGGGGTGCACATTCCCATAGTATCACCCGAACCTGAAAATGTACACACACAAAAAACTGCTCAGAAATATGACAACTACACAACAATACATATTGATCTTCTTTTCCTTTTGGCTTGTCCCATTAGGGGTCTCTACAGCGTGTCATCCATTTCCATGTAAGCCTATCTGCTGTATCTGCTAACACCAACTGCCCTCATGTCTTAGCTCACTACATCTATCAACCTTCTTTGGTCTTCCTCGAGTAAAGAAATTGGTTATGTAGCTTTTGCGTAACCTTGGTAACAAACAAACAAACCAATCAACAAGCCAACAAAAGACAATAAGGAATGTTCTCACTTTTGTGACGGTAGCAATAAACATTTACTGTATTTACATTACAATATAAAGGGTACACGGCACGTACAAGGAAGCACGGGTAGCTTGTTGGGGAGGCAACGGCTAGGGGGCGTCGGTCGGCGGATTTGCTTCAGCTTGTCAATCTTGAGGTTCTCCAGCCTCTTGAGAGCCTGCGCCGACATTCCCATCGTCGCTGCCGTGCTTCCCGGTTCCCCTCCGCCTCCCCCGGCCGTTCCGCCGTCCTCCAGGGCTGTGAGGTCTTCCAGGCTGCCTGCCGCGTTCAGGTTCATCTCCACACCGCTGTCGTTGTTGTTGGTGCTGCCCAGCGGGGAGCGTTCGCTGCTGCACGACGACTGGCCGCCAGGGCTTGGCTGAGATTTCTGCAACAGGTTGAGTTGTTTGACTTACAGTTGCAAGAAAAAATATGTGAAGCCTTTGGAATTACCTCGATTTCTGCATAAATCGGTCGTATAAATCACAATAATTTAGATAAACCGAATCTACTTAAACTAATAGCACACAAAAAAAATTATGGTAGAGTGTTCCAGTGCATATTCCCGATTTGCTCCTTGCTCTTTTGATTTATTTATTTATTTATTTTTTATTATTATTTTTTTGTATCCTCCGTCTATTTTTTGTACTCAGGCCAAAGCCCTGTTTAATAGAAAAAAAATTGCTTTTGGTTTGATTCCTCAATTCTCAAGAAGCATTACATGCTGTCAACTATGCGTCGCATAAAAGATACAATATAAAATTTCTTGCAACCTAATATACTGTATAACTTGTAGTTTAGATGAAGACACTCACCAGAGTGGTATCAGGAGCCATCAGTTTGCAGTCCTCCCGGCGTTTCTCCTCCTTTTCCAGCAGCAATTCGGCGCCCGGACCTCCGGGGGTTATGGCTGAGCCGGGCTGCCTCGGTCCCGTGTCGCCTCGGTGCTTCTTGGTGATGTGGGCTTCGGGGCCGTGCACCGTCTTCACGTGTTTACGTAACGAGCTCGGGTCTGTGTACCGTTTGGTACAGCCGGGAATCTTGCAAACGTAGGGTTTCTGGACCACGGTAAAGTCCAAGTCAGTACAGAACAGTCGCAAAAAGCCAGAATCTTGTACAATAGGTTTGGATAATTTTGTGGTACACTACCTCATTGGAGTGGGTTCTGTTCTGGTGTTTAGCCCGATCTGAGGCGTTTGAGAAGGCCTTGTTGCAGCCCTCGTGTTCACACACGTAGGGTTTCTCCCCAGTGTGAGAGCGCAGGTGCGTCTTTAGGTTTTCCAGACGGGAGTATGCTTTGTTACAGCCTTCAAACTGAAGTAAAAATGCAGATGCTATTGTTAGTAAATGTTATTTCATACAAGGAGAATCAAAGCAGCAGGGGCTTCCAGGGGACACTTCATGCAAAAGTTCCTTTTTTAATGGCTTGCATACAAACATGGGTCTCTGGAGTGCCTACCCACAGATTGAGTGTAAAATTGAACAACCACGTAAGCCTTTTGTGAGCTGCCTTTTTTCCACAATGTGTCTGTGAGCGAGCCGTTCTGAATTTTGAGGGACTGTGACATAACAATGTGGCTAATTATCATAAAAAACATCCCCCACACTGGGTTTCTCCACCCATGATTTGGCAGCTTGGGTGTGCGAAGTTCCAGAGCCACTTTCAAACCATTGCCAAACTACAATATCTGAAACAATACGTCAAAGCCGAAAGGTAAGCATATCTGTGTTCAGTATTGTTGGATGTGCACATTATCATTAGCCAACTGTGTTAGCTTCTGATAATCGGCACGTAGTGGATTATTGCGCTGTGAAGTTGTCGATGAGGTGGGGACGGGGACTATTCATGTTTGGTGATGTCTGGTGCATACGCGACATACACTTACCGGCAGACTTAATGACAAGTGCCTGAAATGTCGTGCATGAAGTGCTGCTTCCCAGAGTGAAAATACTTTTATTGTCCTTTTGGGCGCTCACTTTTTTTCCCCCCCACACTCTTGGCTCTGCTCCCACAAGTAAAAGCTGCTTGCTTCACTCAACCCCCAATCTCCGCCACCTCGTCTTCATTTAAAAAAAAAAAAATCTGTACTCTCCTTTGGCCCAACAGTATATGGTGGTGTGGGGGTGACTTGGAGCATTTTTTTTTTTTTTCATGAGACAGGACCACCCCCTCAAAACGGGCTAATTACAGCAAGACAACAAATTGAGTGTGAAAAGTGTGAGATGGAATTCTCGAGCCTTGGGGTGTTTTGACAAAAACATGTCATAGACATGTTATAAAGATGAAACTGTTTTATATGGTGACAAAAACATAATATACAAGACTCAAAGGTTGCAAAATTAGGTACACCTACTGTACCTAATGAGTGTCATCAAGAAACTAGAAGACGAAGAATTGTGTTTACTCACAGTGCACTTGTGCGGCTTCTCCCCAGTGTGCCTGCGCATGTGGACCACCAGCATGTACTGGGCCTTGAATGGCCGCTGCTCGCGAGAACACTCCTGCCAGTGGCACACGAACTCCTTCTTCTCGCCGTGGATGTGCTCATTGTTGATGTGCTGCAAACAAAAAATATATTTTTTTTAAGCTCGGATGCATTCGATGCTATTTTTTGCTGCATTCGCTCTTACGTGAACGAGTTGGTCCTGCGTGTCAAACTCCTTGTTACAGCTCTCCCAGTGGCAGTTGGTTTCGTAGACGGCCTCCGGTTCGGGCTTGCCGTCCTCCTTGTCCAAGTCGTCTCGGCCGTCCAGGAGACCTAAGAGAGGGTCCTGATGAAACACATGAAAACCAGACAGCAAAAATATTAGAATGATTCTCTTTTCCCCCTACTAAGGAAATATGATTCATGCTCCTTGATGTACCACAAGTTTGCATCCAAGCTACAGTAATGCTCTCACTATATGTTACTTATAATTTAGCCCTTTATTGGTAAAGTAAACTTAACTATCATCAGCAAATACAAATAAAAAAATATTGAAATATACATATTTTATACTGTTGCATTATTTTAACTGCAATGGTTGAGGATATATATATTTTTAGAATTTAAATCATACCTCAAAATCATCTTTTAACAGTGGCTTATTTGTGTACATTTATGTTTCCTTTTGTTAGTAATTTTCACCTGCTGGTATATCTTTGTATGGGTGTTTTTAAAGGCACAAGTTATGATTAAAATAATTTTTAAATATGTAAAATTGTACTCAAAATGTTCTAAAAAATATAGAAACATGATCAAAAATATAGGAAAACAAAAACAATTAGCATGTCATCAAAACTATTAAAAAATAATTACAAATGACAAATTATTTAAAATATGATATACTTAAAATATTTTAAAACGTTAAAATGCACTAAATATTTGTAAATATACAATTAAAACACAATTATTACATGTAACCAATTACAACAATCAGTGAAATCATTAATTTTAAATATTATATAAAAATCATTAACTCATATTCAAATATCTACAAGTATTGAATCTATTATAAATGTTAAATATGTAAAAAAAAATCAAACATTCCAAATGATTTTAGAAAAAGAATAAAAACTATTCATAAAGATTACAAGCATTAAGAGAGATTAAACAATTAAAAAATGGCAATTACGACAGCATCTTTATAAAAATGTCTATAAAAGAACAATGTTCATATATAGTTGACACTACCATTGACATTCCACAATTATTTTGTTAAAGTGGTTGTTGGAGAACCACACTTGAGCATCCAGAGGTTCCTTTTGTACTAATGTACATACTGTATTTTGTGCTTGTGTGGCTTTATAACCGAAAACTAGTAACAACGCTCACCAATTCAAACAAGAACCACTAGAATAAAAAGGCTGAATGTTTGGCTGCAGCTCTTGTATTGGGCTTTGCTGATGATTTTCTGACCGGCGACTGTATATCACAGCTTATCATTGACCGGCGACTGTATATTACAGTCAACAGGGTGTAAGGATGTAAAAATGTTCTCGTACCTGAGTACCGGTGGAGGAAGGGCTGGCCACATCTCCCTCAGACCTCTCCTCCAGGCTCTTCACATTCATGCCATCCATCACCACTCCCAACCCGGGCTCGGTCTTTAGCTACAATGTACATAATGTACACATATTTAAACTATTTCTAGACTCTTGTCATTTCGCTTTTGTAGCATCAAGCTTCCCCTCAGCTGTCAGAAACAGACCAGACCGCACATAGATAACGCATCAAGCTGAAAAAGAGACAGTAATAAGGGAAGTCGTACTTGTCCGTGTTTGGGCGGCGCGTGGAGACGAGGGTTGTGGGCGGGGAGTCGGGACGCCTGGCACGGGCCCGATGCGTGAGGTGTTCCCCCGCCTACTCCTGCGTACATGGAGCCCTGAGGTCTGGATTGGCAGTTCATGTTGCCAGAATAGCCCATTGATGGACTGCAGGGGGACACGGAATGATGGTTAAAATATATTTACAATAAAAGTAATAGTGGCAATTTTTGATTTGGGGCTAGATGGTAAAACTAAAAATGCATGGTTTGGGACCGCCACGATGAAGGCGTTCCAATTGCGCAGCTGGCTAAAAGTGTCATCAAGACCATGAAATACCAAAACCGCGGTGCTGCACCACTCCAGGGGTGTGCGTGATGAAATGGCCAATGGCAGTCTTGGATCATAATAAATATGAACAGCAGGAATTGTTCATGATAAATTTACACATTTGTTTCTCAAAATAACCCAGTGGTTAGAGGGGTAATTTCTACATATAGTCAAGGATGAATTATTAATTATTGTAATAATACAAATAATATATCGGTTACAATGTTTGGTTTGGTTTTTTTTAATTTAAAATGATGACTTAAAATTCATCGAAAAAAAAATAAAAATAAACATTTAAAAATAAAATGGGTGTTGAAAGGGTATTTGAACTAAAAAGTTTGGGAAAGGCTGAATTACAGTACTGTAGCGCCACTAAGTGGGAAAGTTGGTCATTTACCCTGTCATCAACCATTCACTACCTGTCCAGACTTTTACCAGTATTTTAAAAAGGGGTTCTTCGATGGTACTTGTGTCTCCCCTTGACAAATTTACTTTGTAGTTTTTGCATCAGCCTGCGAACAAACCAACAAGCAGAAATCAGAACAATACCTCTCGATTTATGGTGCTTGTTTTTCTTTTCTTTTCTTTTTTTTTTAGCATAATTATCCCCACTCCCTAGCAATAATTAGCAAATAAGTTGAGTCAGGATCCTAAAGCAGTGTTGAATAAGTACTAAAGGAAGGAGGGTAGAAGAGTAGTTGCTGCAAAATAAAAAGTGGGTCTGAGGTAGAGGTATGGAGGTAAGAAAAGGCAGAAAAGCAGGTTAAAGCAACAGAAGGAAGGATGTAAGGATGCATTCATAAAAAAATGGGTCTGAAGGTAGGAAGGCAGCAAAGTGGTCCGGAAGGAAGGAGGGAATGTACCAACGGAAGGCAGAAAAGGGAGGATGACACAAGCATGTAAGAATTTAAAAAAATAAAAAAATAAAAATAGGTGTGATGGAAGGAAGGAAGGAAAGAACGAGTGAATGAAGGCAGTGAAGTATTTTTTTAAGCAAAGGTAGCTAGGATGTACAGTAAGTAATACAAAGGAAGGACGGAAAAAGGTCAGCAAGGCAAAAAATGCCAGGAAAAAAAACCCCGTAATAAAATGAATGACTTACTAAGAGAGTGCATCTACATTATATTCAATATGTGCATGTGCAAGCTATATCATAAAGGAATACGGCGTATGCTGTATAAAAGATGTGACCTCATGGCGCTGACGGACAGATGGCCGTACGAGCCGGCCCCGTTGGGCGTGCAGCGAGCGTTGACGAAGGCCACCAGGGAGTTGGGCGACGTTCGGATGACCGTCTGCAGGTCCACGCTGGGGTCAGAGAGCGGTGAGATGGACAACGCTCGCTTTTTACTCAGCTTCAGGATGGAGCGCGGCGTGGAAAACCTCGAGCCTGCTCCAAAGTGGCAACAGGAAAAATAAAAAGGAAAAAAAAAAGTGCTGATAATGGCCGTATTTATTATTGTCATTATTTTGGGCTTCTTACCGTCACCTGAGCCAATCTGATCCGAGGCCGACTGGCAGAAGTTGTGATGGGAGGACATCATGTTGTTCTGGTTACAGTAGGGGGCGCTGTTGCCTGTGAAAAGAGTCAGGGTCCTTGGTTACTAGCACTGAAACAGAAGTGGGAAAGTTCGTTAGAGTCCGGGGGAATTTCTTCAAAGGGAAAATCTTAAAATCGTAGCTTGTCAATTGTCAATTGGAAGCTCTGGTGGTGGGAGACGATCATTTCTAATACCCCAGGGGCCATATTGCATTGCATGGAGAATCATCAAGATTTGCCACCAAGCTTCGCCTGCACCGTGCAGTTGAAAACTCACCATTTTTAAACTGAAATATTGCCCATCTGTCTAGTATACTCAGTTACCATTTGGTGGCGATTGGAAAAACTCCCTATTTCGAGCACACCCAATGTTGCAAACTCACTCACTGACCTTCCGTGGGCGCCATGCTCCGATGGCCCATCGTGCCGAGGGGTGGCGGGGCCTGGGGAGGCCTCATGTATGGATCCAAGCAGTGACCGATGCTCTGGGCCGGTCCCGATCCGTGACCCATACCGGGAGTCGTGGGATTGTACATGGCTCTGCAGTCCTGAGGAGGGCCGTTGAGGAGCGGGGCTCGCAGCGAGGGGACATCGCTGTACGGAGACTGGTCCGCTGGCAGTAAGCTGTGGAAGAATCCAGAACAAGCATAGAATCAGTTAAATGGACAAAGTCAATACAACTTGCAAGGCGAAACTGTCAGCAAATTCAGAAGTGGCAAAAGTACTCACACTCTGTACTTAAGTATAAGTACCAGTTTTAAAAAAAAAAAAAAAACCTCACCCTTTCCCCCGTCTATTTTTACACTCCACATGACAGTTGCGTGTCACCAAACAAGCCTTCGCAGCCCACAGATTGCTTCTTCTTGATTTGTTTTGACAGTCGGCAGCAGTTTGATCGAGTCTATTCGTCAACCAAAATGTATTTAAATCTTATTTTGATAAATGTGAATTGCATTTGGGGGGGGGGGAATCAATCTCGTATGTAACCCACTTCTCTCACCAAAAGTCACCAATGGCAACCATTCCAGGGTGTACCCCGCTTCTTTCACTAAAAGTCAGCCAGCAATGAAGACTAGAAATTATCCATAGGTAAGAACCTGCAATTGGCTGGCGATCAGTCCGTGGTGGAACACCCTTCTATTGCCAACAGTCAGCTTGGACAGGCTCCAACTGACCCTCAACTCTAATGAGGACAAGTGCTATAGAAAAAAGATGGATGAACGGCGTTCAACCACTGGGTTGAAAAAGCAGGACCGTCCTGGTCCGGCATGGGCTCGGCTGTGATGTCTCCTCCTTCCCACCAGAGGGCAGCTTGTCATTGTTTTGCTTGGAGCTGATGGAAAAGAAGTCCTCTGGGTGTTTCGGATTCCCAAGTTCCCAAATTGGAGAAGGGAACCTTCCAGTCTCTCTTGAAGTTGAAAAAACCTTTTTTTGTCCCTCCAAAAAGAGGCCTCCTCCATCCATCCATCCATCCATCCACCTACCTTGTCCTAATTCTCCCTTTCAGCTCTTCAAATCTTGTATTCCCTACTGGAGCTTAATCTGCGCTCTCTAATTCACTACTGCCCCCCAACCCCACCCTAACCCAGAATGCAACCCAGCTCCCCTTTTCTCTTCTGCCATTCAATCTGTTCAGTTTCACGGTTTCTCCCTCTGGCCCCTCCAATCTCCCTCTTTGCCTATCTTCTTCTATCTCCTCCACCTTCCTCTACGGCCCGGCCCGTTGCCTCAATACGGTAACCTGAGCAGAGCAGCGGGGCCACGGGGCAGTCATGCAGAGCGCAGCGGGGGCCGGTCAGCCTGTAATTAGCAGCTGTCAGAGAGGCAGAGTCCGCCCTGCAACCTGGGTGGCATGGGGAACGAAGGGAGGGGAAAGAGGGTTGGTGCAGACAGTGAAAAGCGGGGGTGTGAAGGCTGAGCTTGCTCCACAACAATTGCTGCAGCACCCTCAGAGTCAAAAGCAGGATGAAAATAGAAGCAGGTTCTAAGCGTCTGCTAAGGTGTCACTATCACCAATGCGATGCTATGATGGCACAAGGAGTCATTATTTTGGGCTAAAGCACTAAAGAGATGATATTCTGTTTTCGTCACTTTAAAATGTGACTTAAATGCTACTTGAGTTTTGGGGAGAACACATTCCCGCTGCAAAAGATCAGTTGTCATTTTAACGTCCTTTTGGTTTAGTTGGGTTTTGGTGGGATTCGTTGTATCCTGTACATGTTTTCTGTTCCTCTTTCCTTATAAACCTTAAATTAGATTTTTCCAACTGAAGGCCTTATTTCATGGTCATGTAATCTAAAATGACATCAATTGACAAATGCCATCTACTACCCCTATAAATCCAAAACCCAGTGACCCTGTTAGCCCATCAGAAACCTGAAGAAAGTCATTTCCAGAAAAGGAATGAAATCAATAATGACAAATTTACCAGCCAAACCAATTTTTAATAGTATTTGTGATGTAATGCCTCAGTAAATATGTGAAATATGAATTAAAATTGTCCATGCATTCCTGAGTTGCAGATTTTTTTCTGCCAATAGGCTTGAAATCAGGTCATTCTTATTTCTTATCTACGTCACTAGCGAAGACCTCCGCCTTCCCTTTCTGCCCCTGAGCCAGTGCTTTCAACATTACAAACACTTGTGATCTCACAAGTGGGTCTTCTACATGGAGGTAACCAATGAGAGGAAAGCGGGCGGTCTTAGCCAAATATGGACAAAGCGGATACAAAACTGGGTCAAACAGAAGTAACTGTCAGAGGGACCTTTTCTGGTCACTCATGACAAAACCGAGGTGTTTTTTTAAATTAAATTGACAGTTTTATACTAAGTCCATGTTACTGTATGGCGGTCTTAAATAAAATAAATATAAATATATATTTAAAACAATCAAATTATTGTTGCTTTTTCCCCTCCCCAAAATGGATTAAGGAAGTCAATTAATAATATTAACCGTAATCCGAAGGCCTTTTTTATCTCATCAAAAACCTGAAGAAATTCATTTGTTGGAAAACGCATAAAAACAACATGGACAAATTTTGGATCAAAATGGTTAGAAAGCTGTGGGGGGAAAATATTAGTGCCATTACATTTCCCTTAGTATTTTCTAATAAAGTGAAAACAATTACAATTAATTATTGTTTTTACACCGATATATGATCAAGGAAGCCCATCTCCCTAACTCTAAAGCCTTTTTAACCCATCAGAAACACGCAGAAAGTCATTTGTGGAAAAGGCACGATAACAACAATGGCAAATTTAAGGAAACGTATGTGGATCGAAGTTATCTCATTTTGAAGATGACATTAAAAATCCATGGTAAAATGAACAAAAGTATGAAATATTCATGTGCAGTGCTTCTTACCCTCTGGAGGGCAAGGTGTCATAGTGATACAGCCCCTGGTGTGGCTGCATGTCCACTGGCATCGGAGCTCAGAGACGGCCGACTGCTCCCCTTATGCCAACGACCTGCCGGCAGCCCAAATACAAGGACACGCGCGGGTTAGTTAAGAACCGGCTCGGCGCCAAACCAAAGTGAACCGAAATACCCCAGAAGGACAAAAACAATTGCGGACGCGTAGGACGTTAATAACAGAGCAAAGCAAACAAGAGAAGGCCTTCGCCGAAAGGTGGAGTTTATTTTAAAAGCAGCGCTGGTTAGAAAATGCATTACATTATAAGTACAAGTAGAAATTATAGCGGGAATAACTGACATTCAAAGCCACACAAATTTACTGGAACGCAAAGGAACCCCTATGTATGCTGTATACAGTATACTTTATATACAGGAGTGCATTTTAAAATCTGTATTTAATCTCATTCTCTGATAACAAACCTTTTTAATCACTCGGATGCAAATACCTTTTTTTTTTTTTTATTTCCCTCATATAATTGTAGTTGACCAGCACGCAGGCTTGTAGGATAACATTTGAAAAAGGTGTACACTGTATGTTAGACATTTCTGACCCTCTTTTAGCCCCCTTTGTGACTAAAAGCAATATACTGTATGTATTAAATATACAATGAAAAATAAAGTCTACATACACCATATCTAATCTATACATACAGTACATTCATACATACTGTACATACATACTAAGTAATACAAAGTTTTCCAATTTGTAGATTTTCCTTGTTTTTTTGTTCTATTTGTGAATGAGTATGAGATGTTTGCCAGCAATGTGTAAATTAATTCAAAAGTATCATTTCAAAAATTGTAAATTGAAATATTAAAAATATATTAATATTTAGTAAAAATATTTGCCCCTCCTTTTAGTCCTTTGTATCACTGCTAGGTTGATACAGTACACCCACCTGTTCCCAATTAGCCTGTTCACCTGTGGGATGTTCCAAACAGGCGTTTGATGAGCATTCCTCAACTTTCTCAGTCTTTTTTGCCACCTGTCCCAGGAACGTGTTGCAGCCATAAAATTCAGAGTTTTTTATATATATATATATATATATATAATATTTCAAAGATTCTGCCAGGGTATGTAAATTTATGAGCACAACTGTAGATATATGCAGTCATACGTACCCCTGTCGTATTGGAACGAAAGTGTAGGCTACACCTTTTTTATAACCACTAGGTGGCATATTAGAATGAAAGTGTACACCTTTCTCATAACCTCTAGGTGGCGGTGGCATTTTGGAGTGAAAGGGTACAGCTTTTTCATAACCACTCGATGGAGGCATACATTTATATGTTTCCATTTGCCCCTATACCTATGTATAATGCCCACTATTCACGGTTGACAATTTTTTTTTTGGGGGGGGGGGGGGGGGAAATATGCGCATTATACACAAGAAATTAGGGTAATCGTACATTACACTTAATAATAAATAGCTTACAGATTTGATTTCAGAAATGAAATCTCTCGCTCTCCCTTTCTTTCACTAACAATCCAGACTCAAAGTAGCTCCTCCCTGACATACAATGCTTGTGTCTCAGTTGAGATGCAGCAATTCGACATACTTCCTTGATACCAATGCACTTTGCTATTTCGACTCATCGGCCTTTGGTGGCATCTTGCGGCATCTTGGGGTGTTTCAGTAAGAGAAATCAGAATCTGCTGAAGCTAATTCTTCCACTCAACACTTATGACCCGGCTTCTCATGGAGCCAGGCGATCATGTTGCTGCCGTTCATGTGACGAGCGTAGAAACAAAGTCGCGCTGGCCCCGAGATGAAAGCCTCCGTCTGCTGTTGCCAGGAGCGTTATGTGGCCGTGTAAGTGTTAAAAGGGTAGCAGGGAGCTGTTTAAGCCCCCAAGTCACCTTTGGGGATTTGGAATGTAAAGTTAGCAAGTGGCTAAATGACATGGGCGGCCCGCTGGTGCTAATTGTATGTATTCGCTGCTGGCTTGGCATGTATGTATGATAATTAGCTGCAAGTGCTAAATAGAGATCTCGCCATGCACTTCAGCTGCCCAGAGCTCGTAAATGCTACGAAAGGGCGCTTACACACACACACACACACACACACACACCTGTCAGTCTCGCCAAGGGGCTATCACAATATTAGAGTGTTCAACAAGTCTGGAGAGGCTGCGACTCTACTGTACAAGTGCGTAAGTGAGGTGGCAGGTGCAAGTCAAGTGAGTGTGTGTGTGTGTGTGTGTTTGGGAAGATCAATGAACCTCAGTAATGTATAAAACTACCTGCATATAAATTGAGTCACTGAGAACTAAAGTGGGCTAACTCTATATACTGTATGATTTCATTTATTTAAAAAATAACCGTGAGTTAAAATACAAAATATTATTTCATAATATTTTAAGGACTTAGAGGATATCATTTTGTTGTATTTTTACAATATTTGTATTCACTTTTTATTTTTCATTACTTTGTGTTCATTAATACTCAAATTATTTTTAATGATTACATTTTCAGATGTAATCTTAATAAATTCTGTGTGCATAAAATTCAGTGGTGGTGCTGCTGGTGTTGATGATTATGATTATTATTACTATTGTTATCATTAATTATCTGTTTTATATATGTTGATTTACTCTAATGCCTATTTTATTTTCCGGTTTTAATGTTAACAATTACTACATGTGGGAAATACCACTAAACCTAATAAAGTTAATAAAATAAAAGTGAATTAGTTTAAAACACTGGACAAACACGGAAGACATGCCGTGGCCAGGCTTTGCTGCAAATGTTGTTTCATTTTATTTTTCAAACATTTTTGTTAATTTTTCAATTTATTGCCTTATTTTAATTTATATTCATCTGTACTCATAATATTTAGATCCACAAATGAGTTGTTTTTTGTATGTTAATCGACTAAATTCTTACATAAATTAAACATAGACAGACACACACACAGAAACAAACCAAAATGTTGAAAGAGAAATGACTTTCTCATGTAGAATATGAATAGCCATGTTATACAAATTTTAGTCCTCCACAATTGCCTGTTGTCCTGCAGTGACACAACTTTCTAACAGCATTGTCCTATTTTTGGCCAATTACTCATGAGAATCTCAGTGCGAGTTTGCCCAGTGGAATTTTGTGGCATTGGCTTCGAGAAGGATGGGGCAGCAGCAAATTAAAACCGCCGCAACATAAATCAAACGACTGACTAAAGCAAGCGAGGGAATCGGGTACAAACCACCCCAGATGTCGCCCCGATTTTGCAACATTTTGGAACAACAGGGGCATCCATATTTTGCAGTTACGTGCAGGTTGGATGAGGTTCATATGTTGGCCTTTCGAGCCAACACTTGAAGCTTGACCCTAGTTCCAAATTAAGCGCACACAAGGGGGGTGAGAATAGTTGAGCTCCAAGTCAACGCTTGTTTATTTGAGCACAACAACCATCGTTTCTCAGTGTTCTGTTGGACATTCTGAGTTTAGCAGACCTTCTTCAAGATGTGTGATTAGAGTAGTAGAATGACAGGCCATGACTATAAGGCACATATTATGGAAGATGGACTGTTTAATTGCTTGAATTTACAGTAAATGGTTGGATCTCTGGTGTGCCTGCCCATGCATCGTGTGAAATGAAACAACCAAGTAAATCTGTTATGAGCTCCCTATTTTTGAGAGCAGGCTGTTCAGATTTTTTTTTCCGAATTGCGATCTTTGCATAATTTGGCAAATTTACATAATACCGCCCCTACGCTGAATTTTTCTCCGCCCATGATTTGGTAGCGAGGCTAAGCAAAGAGCTGCCGTTTTTCGAGTTTGGCAGTGTGTCCGCTGTATGCTCCACATTGCGGATTGGTGATGAAGTGCTGCCGATACAAGTGAAAATACAAATTGTACTTTGTTTTTATGGTGGCTTGCTTTTCTCTTCAGACTATGAGCTGCTTGAGAAGAAGTCGCTGGCCGCAAAACCCTAGCTCCGCCCCCGTCGTCATAGTAACGGAAGGTGTACTTGGCTTTGGCCGGTCTGTAGTGAGGCAGGCTGAGCATTGGCTCATTTGCATGCGACAGGACCGCCCGCTCAAAATCAGGTGTCTTCCCGGGAGGCGAGAAAATTAGGATTAAAACTGTGCTATTATTCCTGATCCTTGAGATATTTTCTACCTTATTAAGACAAATGGGAAACAATCCTCAATATGTCTCCTTTAAGGGTAGCAAAAGAGCAAGGAGTATGTTGGCATCATATGTTGGCATCATGTCGGGTGACATTTCCCCTAAATCATCAGATCCTCCTTCCTGTTAGGTGGCCTCCAGAGAGGACAGACATTTCCTCAGGTCGCCGGTCACATGGGACAAAATGGCCTGACCCAGCCCTTTTCCCCCACCTAACCCTTCCTTTTTGTGGGGTGTGACACGGATCTGGCCCTCATATTTCCTTGCGCACTTTGCGGAAGATCTGTTTTTTTTCCATCTCCCAGTTGGGAAATGTAAATACACAGCATGTGTGTTTACATGTGTTTACCGGATCGTCGGTCTATCAGGAGTCCCTGATTCTTAAAACTTGAGTGTCCTTTACACAAAATGGTTATCACAAAATTACAGCCGTGGACTTTGCAGAGAAACATGCAATATGAGATCTTTGTGCAGTGGTCTGTCGGGTGTACGTTTTCACCGGTGGGAGCAGTTAATTACGCATTTGTACTTTATGGAACACGGTGGACGACTGGTTAGCACGTCTGCCGCACAGTTCTGAGGAACGGGCTTCAAATCCCGGCCCCGCTCGTGTGGAGTTTGCATGTTCTCCCCGTGCCTACGTGGGTTTTCTCCAGGCACTCCGGTTTCCTCCCACATCCCAAAAACATGCATTGATTGAAAACTCTAAATTGCCCTTCGTTGTGAATGTGTGCGCGAATGGTTATTTGTTTAAATGTGCCCTGTGATTGGCTAGCGACCAGTTCAGAGTGTACCCCGCCTCTCACCCGTAGATAGCTGGGATAGGCTCCAGCACGCCCGCGACCCTTGTGAGGATAAAACAGTACAGAAAATGGAGGGATGGAACTGTAAACACTAATCAGGTTTTTGTGTTTACCAGAGGGTAAATAGGTGTATGACGTAAAATGTGCGACACGCAAAATTTTGCAAGAAGCTGACCACCACATCGTAAACAAGACACTAACGACTTCTGACTCCTCTCAGTATTTTTTTAGAAGTCAAATCCTCCCTATTTCATTCTATTTGTCACACTGAAGTTGCCATTCTGTGTTGAAAAATGGTCAAGGCAATCCCAAAGTCAGGTGTTCACGGCAGCACAGGCTGGAATCCAACCAGGACACCACATACCATAGCACCGTAGCTGGCATCCCAATGGATATCTGCCAAAAAGTGGAATGATACAGAACATTGACTTTGATATCCTTTACAGCTTTACAGAATGGAAATACAGACAAGTGAATACCATTTTGTAGTGTGGTCAAGTGGACTTCTCCATGGAAATGGGGCAGTCTGGTTCCAAATGGGAACATATTGGATGTAAAACGTCAGTTCACTCAAGAACATTGTCTCAGAGGGATTGGTAGTGTAGTGATGTACATAGCCCGCTTTGATTCAGATGCTGTGGGAAGGGTTCCCCAACCTGCCATTGACTGGCAACCAGTCCAGGGTCTAAGTCCAGTAAATGGGAAATTACTGACCCTGGACAGAAAACAGCATATAGAAAATGGTGGCTGGATGCTTGGTTATTTGTATCAGCTATCAGTTCACCAAAAGGGCATTTGGTAGTCTAGTGGATCACATAGCCCATTTTCATGCAGAGGATATTGTATGAATTCCTTTTGTGCCATTCACTGGTGGCCAGTTCGCGGTGCAGTTCACATTTCACCAAAGTCAACTGGGATATGCTCACCCTAAACAGGGTGAATGTTCGAGAAATTGATAATGTTGGTGTTTATTTGTGTCAGAGCTATTGGCAAATACTGTGGGAGGGATTACCAAAACTGTCATTGACTGGTGACCAGTCTAGGGTGTAGTCCATCTGAGGTAAGTGCGCTGGGTTTACCCTGCACAGGATACATTGTGGAGAAAATTGTGCCGTATGAGAGGTTATTTGTACGAGGGCCATTCTTAGTGGTTCACATAGCCAACTTCCACGCAGAGGCTATGGGATGAATCTCTGACCTGCAACTGCCTGGCGACAAGTGACTTTGTTTTTGTCAAACCTGAGATGAGAGTCAAATGTGGTTCAGTCAAATGCAGAGGATATGGGATGAATTCCTGATGTGCCATTGATTAGTGACCAATTCGCAGTATAGTCCACATTTTACCCGAGGTCAACTGAGGTAGACTCAACCTGAACAGGAAGAACAGTCTAGAAATTGGTAGATAAATGAGTGATTATTTGTGTCAGAGCTGTTGCCAAATACCGTGGGAGGGATTCCCCGACCTACCTTTGACTGGGAACCAGTCCAGGGTATAATCCACCTTTCGTCGACAGGCTAAACTCACACTGAACAGGATACCTCGTGTAAAATAATTATGGATAGATGGATGTATGGGTGGATGGTCATTTGTATCAGGACCATTGGTGTAGTACTTCAGATAGCCTTTCATGCATAAGCCGTGGAATGGATTCCCCGTCCTGCAGATTTGGTTGGTGGACGTTGTTGACCAGTCCAGGGTGTAGTCCCCCTTTCGTCAACTTGTCTAGACTGACCCTGAACTGGAAGCATGGTATTGAAAATGGTAGCTGTTTGGTGGGTTATTTGCATCATAAAGCAGTTCACCAAAAGTCGTCTGCGGTTTGGCCCGACACGTCAACAAGTGGAAAATGATGGTTGTGATTGTGCAGGCTACAAGTTCAAGTTCTCTGCAGATTAAACGTCAATGACTGTGTTCCCTGGCTGCCATCTTTTCTCGACTCTGTATCTCTGTCTACTATCTCCTGCTGCCTCCACCCTCATTCCTCCTCTCTCACTCTCTGGGCTCATTCCGACTCTCACTCCCTCATTCCCTCGCTCCCCCCTCCTGGCAGCAGTGCAGTCGAGGTGGGTGTTCTCAGGGCTGTTATGACTTAGAGAGACGATAATGGTAGCTGTAATGTAGCCAGCCGTTCCTGATGTGGCCGGCCTTGCGGAGGATGGTGTTGTGTTAAGGCTGGAGGGCGGGGGAAGCCTCAGCCAACCACGGGGGCCAGAAGACCCTGCCCTCGCGTTCCCTTACTCTTCTCCGCCCTCCAACCCACTGACATTTTGCGGCCCTCTTGTTTTCCTTCAGTGGTAAACTTTGTTTTTAAATTCTGGTTTTGTTTTGCTAACCCCACCCCACCCGACACGGACTCTCAAGGGCTCGCCCCCCTTGCCTCCTTGCCCACTTTCCCTGTTCACCCTCCTCTCTGTTTCTACCCCTTTTACTCAGTGAATTCCTCACAGTTGCTGTAATGTGATGGGACGGCAGAGGGGAGGGCGGGCTGCTGCTGGTGGTGGGGGTCACGGTGTGACCACCGCAAAGGCCACCGGGCTGGAGACATCACCGTAATGTACAATAAGCCTCGACTCACTGACCTGCTGCGGGCCAGATTAGCGTCAGATCGACTTCCATTGTTGAGCGTCATGGAAAGGACTTTAATTCCCTTTTCTGCTTTAGCGTGACACTCACAAGATATCAAACAAAAGTAAACATCATTGTGAAAATAGATTTGAAAAAATTGCTTTGTTTTGGATTTTGGTACCCTGAACCGAGTGAACCCTGAAATTTTGTGCAACTTTTGAGGCACATTTTTCCCAGGTTCGTTTTCAAATTCCAAAAATATGTGTGACTTTTGAAATACATATTTTCCGAATTAACCTTCCAACTCCAAACGTTTATGCATGTGTGAGGTGTAATTTTCACCAAAATTTTTTCCAACCCAGTGGTATCTCAACTTACATGTGACCCAACTTAGTTATTTGAACAAATGAACCGTCACTGGGCCAATATTTTTCTGTTTTGAATTGATAACAACAATTTGTTATGAACACTAGATGGTGGCAGCTAATTTTACAACATGGATGCAGTAGTTTGGCAGATAGTCAACAATTCTTCAAAAAATAAGCCAAGCTGCTTCAAGCTCCTTATTGCCACTCCTAACTGAAGCTTAATGAAAAGCTAACTACTAACAACTTTAAAGATAATTAAAGTTTGTGTATTCAACCAGATCATATAACTTAAGAAAGTCAGATAGCTTAATGCTAACACACAATGCAAAACTCTATAGATGGCCAAACAAAAGTACCGTCAATGTCAGTGTTATAACCCTGTCAGGAATGAATATTTGAACATAAATGGTAGCACTACATGCAGAAAGAGCCTATGATAATACTCCCAGCCATATATTCTTTATCTTCCGTGAAAAACGACTAATTACACTCTAGCTGACTGAGTCACTGAGTTGGGAAAGTATTATATTGCCCCCTGGTGGCCAAGTGCACCGGGGGACCACAATGTCAATGGGCATTGAATTATGAACTCATGATGCACAAATTCTTTACATTCTATTTACCTCTTACTTCTGTTTGTTTTTATAAAGTACAATGCTGTAGGGTGCAATTTTTGTAATTAAAACACATATTACAAAATTTTTGTCGGTGTTTTATGTGGGGTTGGAATGGATTTCAGCAGTAAATGATGATCTGAGATACAACTGTTTTGAGTTATGAGTGTGGTCACGGAAAACATTCAACTCGTTAGTCAAAGCACCACTGAACAGAATTTTGAGGGAATTTTTTTGCGGGATTTGTTTTTTAAGTGTTCCTCTCAACGAACACAAACATCCATCCATCCATCCATTTTCAACACCGCTTATCCTGGTTAGGGTCACGGGGCGCTGGACCCTATCCCAGCTGACCTCGGGCGAAAGGCGGACTACACCCTGAACTGGTCGCCAGTCAGTCACAGGGCTCATATAGACACGGACAACCATTTGCACTCACATTCATACCGTCACTGAGTGGGAACTGAATCCACGCTGCCCGCACCAAAGTCAGGCAAGTGCACCACTGCACCATCAATGACGAACGCAAACATTTTTATTTTTAAATGGAAGCACATTCGCATGTAATTAAATTATTTTGTAACAAATAAGAGTTGGTGAAAGTGTTGTCATAATCCTGGATAATCAGTGTCTTTTCTTAGCTTTGCTCCCTCAGGTTAAAGAACACCGCAAATCATCCTGTGTTGAAAAAAAAAAAAATGACAAAATAGTCAACACTTATGTTTACTCGACTGGCTTTGTGGCTTAGCCCAGTCATCAGATGGGCTAATTCACACCTCGGCTGTTCAAGTATTGTAAACAGCGGGTGCTGATTTGCCGCTGTTGGCGTTCTCACACTGTCAAAAGGAAGCGTTGATACCTTGTTGCTACACGGCCAGAGTGACTGATGACAGACATTGCGACGGCACCGGAAGACTTTGTTCATGGCGACAATCCAACAGTAGCAAGGGGAGGGCAAGCTTTATTTTCAGTATGCATGTTTTGTTATGACATTGTTACAACATGGTAATAACACTGTGACATCATTGACGGTATGAGGGTTCTTCAATTTTAAAACTTTTGAGGTGTACTCTTCCTGTATTTTTTCCTCCTTTTTTTTGCAGCTTTTGAGGTGTGTATTTCCTGGATTTGTTTTCTATTGCAAAATGCTATGTGACTTTTGAGGTAAACATTTTCCCAGATGTTTGTCTTTTTTTTTCTTTCCCAATCCAAAGATTTTTATGACGTTTGAGGTGTACTTTCCCAAGATTTTGTACTACTGAATTTCAAAGATTTGTACAACTTTTATTTCGTTCCAAGATTTGTTTTCTAACTCTGAATTTCTGTAAACGATTTGAAGTACATTAAAGCTATAAACTGCGATTTCTGGCGCCCCCTAACTCTGGAATTCAACATTCCAACAAAGCCTTGGTCGCTTCGAGATGACGTAGGCTAAATGCTTGTCCGGCCTCCTTCCAACTCCGGATGCTTTCTCCTTTCTCTATGGCTCAGTCGAACTGCGCGCTGTCCATATTTGGGCCTGCCTGTTCGTAGATAAAATACGTATTTTCCGCTACGTCATTTTAGTGCGCCACCAAGTGATCCAGTGTAGGACTGTATAGGACAGCCACGATATAAAAGAAAAATAAATACTGAAAAATATAGCAAGATGTGTCCGAAGTCGATAGGCTTAATCAGCATTCTGCCATCTATGGTGAAAATGACTTTCTTTTTTTTTAACAAAAAAAAAAATAGCTGTGGGTTATAGATTTAAACACCATTTTTTTTATGAACTCCAAAGTTTTCTGTGAAAAAAAATAGTTTGTGTATTTTTCATTGTAGCTTTCCTTCTGCACGACTTCAGTGCTTCTCTGCAGGCCACCCAGCCGTCTAGCTGCACATACCTGCGGTTTCTTGCACCCCACTCCTCCGCCTCCCCCTGACACAGACATGAACGCACACACAAGCACAGACACGCGCGCACACACGCACAAACTTTCTTCCCTGACGTGTCCAACATGTATCGGCAACGTTGGCCCACATCTTGTCTTCCCAGTATATTTTTTTTCAAAACTAAAAAAATGAAACTATTCATGTTTATTATTCCAGATGTTTATTTCTTTTTAACAAATTCACACATTTGCAACGCTGACGTTTTGCTGAAATTTCTCATGACTATTGAAGCACATTTTTACCAGATTTTATTTGGAACTTTAAAGATTAGGGCGACTTTTGAGTGCTTTCCCCTCTGTTATTAATATTTTGGCCAATTTTTCAGTATTTATCTCAAGGATTGTCTTTCAAACAAACAAACAAAAGATTTGTGTGATTTCTTTTTTTTTCTTTTTTTAAAAGTTGTCTTACTCCTCTTTTTGGAAGAGTTTGGAAGAAAACTAGCTGTGCGGATTTTGACCGTTTTTTTCAGGATTTTTTGGTGACTCCCAATTATTCGTGTGACTCGTATCTCCATTGTACTCACAGGCGTAAATTATTTATCCTTTGCGAAAAGTAACTGATATCGATGCAGCTCGGCTGAAACGGTGTTTCGTCATCAAATCTACGTGTAGTATGTTTGTACGATACAGGACGGTATGTATGTATTATACTGCCCCTGTTGCCCATTGAATTGTCCCGATGCACAAACTGTTTAACTCCATACATGCTATGAAATTATGTTACAACTGGATATTTATATAAAGTACAATAGAGTGCAGTGCAATTTTTAAAAAAAAATACTTTAAAAAAAAACGCTCTACCAAAATGTTTGTTGGTGTTTTGGGGGGCACTGGAGCAGATGAATGGCATTTCCATCCGTTTCAGTGGGAAAATATTATTTGGGATATGATATTTCCCTCTCCATTGCCCCTTTTTACCTCGTGCTTCAACCACCCCCACCCCAACCACACACAGGCACACACATTTTCTTCCCCGACATGTCCAACATGTATCAGCAACGTTGGCTGCTGTCTCATCTTCTCCCTTGCCTCTCCTTCTTCTTCTTCCTCTTCTTCTGTGTATTAGTCGTGTAGCAGCTAGGTATTATGAGTATTTCTTTGAACTCCTTTTAAGGAGAGGCGCCGGGGGAAACGGGGCTAAGAAAAAAGAAACAACGGCGGAGGGGGGCGGGAATGATAGATGGATAAAGCAGATGAGGAGAGGTGGATTCACACAGCTGGCTCGCAGCTGTAGCCGGCAGCTTGCGGTAATGCAAATCTATAAACAACAAAGGAAGAACGGAGGAAAAAAAATCATAAATCCTCCAATACCACTAATTAATTAGCACTCTTCTATGGGAAGCCATTTGAGCATTTCTTCGATATCCAGCTTAAGGTCCATGCGCCAGTACGCTCCTTGTTCTCACTAGGAAGACAATTTAGAGCCCTGGTAAAGCAACTGTGTCCTACTAGTAATGTTTTATCCACTACTAGGGCTACTTTTGGCCTACTACTATGAACAAACTACAAATTAGGGATGTCACGATCACATTTTTTTGCACCAGCATTTATTCGATGTCCATCTCGAGGTCCGTACTAGTAGGTCAAAAGTGGCACTAGTAGTGGAAAAAGTGTTACTACTACGTTCTACTCTTCATCCTGGTTTGGTCGTCCAGGCTCATCCCTGTCACCACCAAGCCTTTTTTCCCCCCGACACCAGCGGCTCACTCCAAACCTCAAACCAGATCATTATCCACTGGGTTGACACAAGCACCGCAGTGATTATAAGAAAAATAATAATCCTAACAGTCTTGGGTGGGCAGGCCATATTTATAGGCATGCTGCCGCTGCTACTTATATATTCGTTCGCTGTGCAACAGCTGCAGGAAGAGAGACAGAAGGGCACCAGGCGATGGGAATGAGAGTGCGTGCGTGGGCGGATTCCCGGCGCATGTGTGCGGCAGAAAGCGGGGGAAAGACCAAGACGGGAGAGTCGGCATACACTACTGGAGCGTGTGTGTGCATGCGTGTGTGTGTGTGTGGGAGGAAACCGCCGGACATGCATGACGACAACACGGAGGAGTAGCAGGCATCGATGCCTCATGTGGATTTTATTGCGCGTCCATGGTTTAGTCAGTTTAGTTATATTATTAAATGCGTCCAGAGAGATAAATGGACACAAAATGGCTGATCTTTGTGATGTGGTTTCCTTTTAGGGCTCTGAAGGAATTCCTCACGTCATCGTGACGCGTTTCCACCGAGCGGTACGGTACAGTTCCGACAAGTTTGAAAGTGGTAGTTCCTGATCTGGCCTGCGTTTCGAACGCGGCCGAACCGCAGCAGAGTTTCCATCGAGCGGTACGGTTTGGTTCAATTCAGTTACGTTATACATCCCTACAATCGGAGTGTAGGGTGAAGATAAACCTGTTGCTGTCCATTGATTGGTCGACAGAATTGTCGCGTCGGTGTTTCAGTGAATATTCGTGTTTTCGGCATTCACTAATTCACATACAGAGGTGCCTTGAGATAAGAGTGAACTTGACTGACTTGACAACAAGCAGCAGTTTAGCAGATTGTGAACAATTCTTCATAAAGGAGCTTTGAGCTGTTTCGCTGCTGAAGTTTACTGTCAAGCTTAAACATTAAACAAAGAGAATTTCACGTTGGCTTTTCGACAATCACAGTTTTGGGTTAAACTCAGCTAGGTTAATGCTAACACACAATGTAAAACGCCATGGATGGGTTAGCAAGACTAGCATTGATGTTGCAGTCGTTATAATAACCCTTGAAGCAATTGCTTTGAACACAAACAGTGGAGCCACACATGTAGACAGATAATATAAAAATACTCACAGGCAAATATTCGTTATCCTCTGTGAAGAAAAACTAATATTGCTGCAGCTTCGTGTACTGTATATGCGTATGTCTGTATTATACTGTCTCCAGATGGCCAAGGCACATACACCGGATTTTCCAGAGGCGGCCCTCCATGAAGTTTCTTTATGGGGGCCCATAATCTGGGGCTACGCCTCTGCCAGTCGCATTTTACTATAAGGATGCAGTAGTCTCATGCATGATGCACTGTGCTCGCTCTCCATACACAACATGAGCTCTCCTCATGTGTGGTCCATCAAAGAGCCTTGCTCATTAATCACCACCAATTATTTCCACACACACACATTTTAGTGCCTTACTGTCTCACTGGCACGGATATAAATAACACACACACACACACACAAGTGTACTCTACTGTATGCATGCACACCACGTTATGATATCCCACCAGGAGTGTAATCAAGATGCATTAACATTACTAAAAGGCAACAAATGACTCATTAAGTAACGGCAGGACGCTAATGCTAATGCTACAAACAATACCCTTTATCCTCAGCTACAAACGTCTGTATATTATATAATTTATGATTCTTTTTTTTCTTTCAGTGTTCTTTCTTTCTGTCAAGAGAGCCGCAAATGTCTGTTAATCACATGATTTTTGTCAACAATTAGATTATATTAGGATTTTATTGATGTTCATCTCTGTCAAAAGGGAAAAAAAATCTAAAAATGACACCATATGCATATTTACAGTTTATGATCATGTATGTTATGTATGTTAAAGAAAGGACTCGTGTTATTGTTTTACAAAATAGAATTTTAAAACTGCATTACATGTATTGTTAACTTGATCAAGTCTCAAAAATGTCCATATTGAAAAATATCTCAAACGTGTTTTTATAAATTACTGACTGTAAAGTGTCTGTCCATTAAAAAACATTTGAATTAAAATAGTAGTAAACGGGCACGGTGGCCGACTGGTTAGAGCGTCAGCCTCACAGTTCTGAGGCCCCGGGTTCAATCCCCGCGGGGCCCCGCCTGTGTGGAGTTTGCATGTTCTCCCCGTGCCTGCGTGGGTTTTCTCCGGGCACTCCGGTTTCCTCCCACATCCCAAAAACATGCATTCATTGGAGACTCTAAATTGCCCGTAGGCATGACTGTGAGTGCGAACGGTTGTTTGTTTGTATGCGCCCTGCGATTGGCTGGCAACCAGTTCAGGGTGTACCCCGCCTCCTGCCCGATGACAGCTGGGATCGGCTCCAGCACGCCCGCGACCCTAGTGAGGAGAAGCGGCTCAGAAAATGGATGGATGGATGGAGAGCAGTAAACGTAAAATGCTTGAGTGTTAAAACTGTGTAATATTTTTCTAAAAATGTGTTCTATCTGTCTATCTATCCATTCATCCATTTTCCACACGCCTTATGTGAAATGTCTATTGAAAAGAATACAATTTATTTCGTCTTCTTAAAAATACTACTATCTATAGAATGTGTGTGTGCGCATTAAAATAACAGCAAATTGTTTCGCGACTAAAAATTCTAAAAGTACTGTACATAGATTTTTAAATCGATATTGCAGTAACTGTAAAATGTCCAATTTAAAAATGTAAATTAAAAATCACTAAAATATCTGTATTAAAAATATATATTTTTATTCAAAGAGTAGTAACTAGCATGACATTCTGAAAGTGTATAAAATATATATATATATATTTTTGCATTAACAGTAACAGAATAGAAACTGTGTGTTTGTCTTTTGAGACATTTAAGTGTTCCAGGAAAAGTTGTCAATGGCGTGATGCGCTCACATAGCACAATAGCACTAAAAGCGGTTTGCATGTAAGAAAAATGAGTAAGAGTGAATCTCTGGATAAAGGAAAGAAAAGAAAAAAAAAGAAATCTGGCTTCCGTCACGTTGTTTTGTAGCGGATGACTCACCGAGTCTGTGTGTGGTATTCATGGCCTCCTTTCTATGGCGGGATGGAGGGAATCGGAGGGGATCCAAAAGGGGGGGGGGGGGGAGAAAGAGAGAGTGACAAAGAGGAAGAAAAAGAAGCTGATGCCCGCAGACGAACAGAGAGAGAGAGAGAGAGAGGAGCGAGATACTATGCTTGAGCAGATCTTTTGACTGACAAGGGGAAGCATTGCCAGCGTCCCGTTTCGCACAGTGTTTTCCCACCTGATCATCGCAGAGTCAGTGCCAACAAATACTCACAGGCCCTCATTTTGTTACATCCGTTAAGGTCAAATGATTGCTATTGACACTATAGAGTATAGTGTATATACAGTGGATATAGAAAGTCTACACACCCCTGTTCAAATGCCCGATTTTTTTTAAATCTGAAACTATTAGACCAAAATCAATCTTTTTCCAACTTTTTTCCACAATTAATGTGACCTTTAACGTGTACAACTCAACTGAAATACAATGAAATCTTTTTCAGAGGGGAAGTAAAAATAAACAACTGAGATAATGTTGTTGCATAAGTGTGCACAGCCTCTAACTTGGGGTGTGGCCGTATTCAGAATTAGCCGATCATGTTTAAACTCATTTTAAATGGGTGTCACCATTTAAAGTGCCTCTGATTAACCACAAATGAAGTTCAGATGTTCCAGTAGGCTTTTGTGTGCCATATTACTTTGTTTCTACTTTGTTTTGTGGTATGTTCAAAATTGATGATTTATTTTGGTCTAATTTTTTCATGTTACAAAAAAGTCACATTTGAATAGGGGTGTGTATATACTATATCCACTGTATCTTGTCATTCATCCATTCAGCCAGCCATTTTCTCAAGCACTTCTTCTCAGGAGCCTGTGAGCCTATTACAGCTGACTTTTGCTAATTTGCTGCCTAGTCATTTTCAGTGTTTTATCATACATGTAGCCTCGTCAACATTGTTTCGACTCAGCGACTTGAGTACTTGAATCAATCTTTATTTGCATATTGTTCAACAAAATGCTTATCTCCAAATTTGTACTTATGTAAAAATCCTCAATAAAGCTATAATTATTTTACCTGTAATATACATTATTTATAGTTTTTTTTCCTTGATTGTAGTAGATATCAAATAACTTTCCCCCTAAAATGCAAATCTCAAAAACAACAAAAATATACGACTCAAAGCACATTTACTTTTGTTTTTTTTCCTGGAAAAATAAAAACACAAAATTTAGAACGCTTGTTTAAAAGCATATTATTAAAAGTAATTATAAATATTTCATTTTGTCCATTTGTGGTTGATGAACTTTAACATTCCACAATCAAATTCTAAAATAAATATAATAAAATATTTTGGGGGTTAAAATACTGTACATACACTACTCACAGAAAGTTAGGGACCCTGGGCTTTCAGCTGATATTTCAGGTGAATTTCAATTGGACCTTTTTCTAAACTTTTGAATACAGATTTCCAACTGTCAATGTTGCAGTCTTTTACGCACAACTTATTGTTCCCTAGCAAGGAGTTGAACGACAACATTTCCAAGGACGTCTACTTCTATGCCTTTCTGTGACTCTTCCAGTCTCTCTGATATTACTCCGTGACACTCCAGGCTCAGTGGCCACTCCTCCCTATTTGAAGTCTGGCAATGGCGAGGTACTGTTGACCCATTGTTAGGCGGCGTCTTGGTCTCGTAATGATCAAAAAATGATGACTGCGACTGTTTAAATACCAATTTGAACGGATCAGAAAATGTATTGAGCCATTCATGGAGCAAACACCTGTTGTGAATGTTGCCGCTTTACAAAAGTGATACCTTGCCACCCCCCACAAACTGCTATTTTACGAAGATTCCAGTGATAAAACATGCATCACAGGAATATTCAAAAACAGATTAGCGAACATGACTTCTGGATGCTGGATTGAACTGTAGAAGAAATGTTGTCCTGGAAGGACAAACAAAATTCCACCTCAGCTATGGAAGAGAATAATAAAAGGCCAAAGCATGTCCCCTTTAAGGGCGAGCAGACGTTTGGTATTCATTACCGGCCATGAAGGCTGACAAAGAGAAGGCTCGTATGTCATCGAGAAGAGAGAAGAGGGGAGCATTGGAGTGCTTTGGCGAGCTTCAAGCGTAGAGTCGCGCCCAGCTGAAGAAGTTCCTGCGTCTGCCAAGGGGGTACCTGAAGAGGGCCAAACATTAAGCCGCGGGGTCCGTGTTGTAGGACCCTTAGAGAGTTTGTCTTGTAATTGAGTCAATTGTTGAGCGCCCCCCACTATCCTCCTCCTTTCCCTGTCCAAGCTGCCTCAGCAAATCTTGCTTTAAAAGCCGGACGAATAATTAATGCTCTCTCTCTCTCTCTCTCTCTCTCTCTCTCTCTCTCTCTCTCTCTCTCTCGCCATCCATCCGTCTCCTTCTCCTCTTCATCCCCCGTCCTCCCCTCCTTCTCCCAGTCTTTTTTTTTCTTTCCTACATCTTTTCCGTTGTCTCCCAGGATAATTGTGCGCTGAGTCAAAGGTGGCCATTTGGGAGGGAGATCACCCCCAAATCTTTTTACAAACCCCAACCGCCACCACACCACCACCCCTTCATCGCTCTCTCCTGCATTCTCCTCCTTCGTCTTCATTCCTCCTTTTGTTTGCACCGTGGGATGAATTTTAATCGCTCTCCACCTTCAAATCCACCCCCTTCTCCTTCCCGGTTTAGCACTCAAACTATATGAACCAAAGTATGTGGCAACTGCACAAATACAAGACTTTGGAAATGTGAAGCGTTTATTAAAAGATGTAAGAGTGCATCTGATCATTCGAGTTTGAGGTTCTGTGCAGGTACTTCCACACCAAACTCAGCCAAGTGCACCTTTACGCATTTGATTTGTGCACTGGAACTCAAGGGGGAAAAGGGCCTTTTCCATACTGTTTCCACAAAGTTAGAAGCATTAAATTTAAAAATATTTTTTTGCATTTCTGTGGTGCAAAGTTGTGAAGAGTACCAAATAAGTACCAACACCAATTTTGGGCACAGTTCAGTTTGGGTACCAAGTACAGTAGTACGGCAACCTTAAAGGCTTTCTGCAAACTATTTCCAAAAAGGTGGAAACATCCATCCATCCATTTTCCGTACCGCTTCTCCTCACTAGGGTCGCGGGCGTGCTGGAGCCTATCCCAGCTAACTCTGGGCGAGAGGCAGGGTACACCCTGTGGTGGAAACATGCAATTGTCCAAAATAGTGCTACTGTTTAAATATTTTGTTGTGAGGGGTTCCACAATACAACTACATCGTACTGTACCAGTTTTGGGTACTCTTCTGTTGTACTTTGGTACAGTGACTGAAGGCCTTTCTCCAAAGTTGGAAGCATAGGAATGTCCAAAATGTAGTACGTTTTCGTACCAAAATACTGTTCTGTACTGTCCCAATTTTAGGCACAGTTCACTTGGGTAATAATCACAGTGGTACGGCAACTAAAAGGCTTTCCCCAAACTGTTCTTACTATGTTGGAAGCCCAAAATTCTCCACAATGTAGTGCAGTTTGGATATTTTGTTGTAAATGGACCAAAATAAGTACACCGTACTGTACCCATTGCGGGTATTGTTCCATTTCGACTGCTTTTAAGACAGCTTTTTTTCTTGTAGTAAATAGGAAGGATTATGCCTCGTGAATGAAAATTAATAACAGTTGGGTGTACGAGGACTACAGTCTCTCGAACTAACTCTTAACCCTATATCAGCTCTTAATCCTCCCCGTTAATAAAGGGAGAGATTCTCAAGATTCTGTCGACCCGCTTGATTGTGACCAACATCGGCGAAGGCGTCCTTGTAAAATCTGCGAACCTGATCACTAACGCCAATCTCACTGATGAGTTTTATGACTTTGGTTTTTCTGGGTCAGGAAATGTAACATGGAACGATGCCGTGATAGCTAGTCTGCTAGTAGGCATGGCTTTAGTTTTGCCTGAATTGCGCTGATTGGCTTTTGCGTTTGAACTCGTCACTTGTTTTAGTAAGTTTCATAAAGACGAGGTGAAAGTCCTGCTTTCATTTTCTCTGTATGTAGCCCTCAGTGGAAAAAGTTTGAACATCCCAAATCTAGTGCGTTGACGGCGAGACCAGGGTGTTATTTAGCACAGGCCACATAATGGAACAGCCAAGGGTACTGGTGAAAACAGTTTAAGGTTGAGGGTGGGGGGAGGGATTCACATTGTACTAGTGGAGAGCCATCATTTTTAAATGACTCCCTCCTTCATTTAAGAACTTTGTTTGCGCAAGGGCTCTGGTGCGGTGCCCCTACCGTGGCGTCTTTCCCCCTCCCGAGGGACACCGTTCTCATTCACCGACTACATAACAGGTGCTCTTAAAGACAATTGCGCTGGGGACTAAAGCATGACACAGTGCCGCAGGAATGAGTGACAAAGAGAAAACAATGATTCCCGCGAGAATGGAGTGGAGTGAAAAGGGCAAACGTCCTGACAAGGACGAGCTAAAGTGCGATGCAAGCGTGGTAGTTTTTAGGTTAGAACAAGCTTTGCCTCGCTTCCTGCCTGCTGCACATTTGGCGCACTGTGGCCTGCGCTCACTGAGGACGTGGTGTCAAAGTGTCAAAGTGTTTATCGGACTGAAATCGTTATGAAACGTCAAATAAAATGTGACATTCATAAAGCGGTTTGACATGGATAAAGTAAAGCCTTAAAAAGATGTCAGTCTTCCACAAATTGTTGTGTACTTTTTGTGTAAAATCCTTCAAAATTCCAAGTAATTCCAAGACCGATTTGAAAATCACATGGGTATTTTTCTTGTTAAAGTCTGGATGAAAGAAAGCCATCAACGACTTGATCCACATCCTCACTGCCTCGCCGGGCTCCTCTCTGGTCCTCCTTGTCGAGTGTTTGTTAGGAAATCCTGAACAAACTGCGGCTGTTTGTCCTCACTTTGTCAACGACGGCTTTTTATAGACTTCTACTATTGACAATCGCGCGACTCCTGATGGCCTCGCACACACGCTGGATAACACTAAGCAAATAGGTGAATGTACACACAATTCACAAACCGCTCTCAAACACTCTCACTACTTCACGTCTGAATCACCCCAAAGGGGAGAGGGCTCCATTAGCGAGATTGCACAGTGTCTCTTACACTTTGGAGGGAAAGGGATACAAATGTCACATTTTTAGGCACCTATAATATGATGAAGTCTGGGCATAGTCATTTAAAATCTACGGAAACAGTCTCCTCCAACCTTAGACTTTCATTTGCTGAATATCCTTTTGTATTTTATTACTGTCGGGACTGAAACGTTGAAAACTAAAGGCAGCAGTAATAGGCAGCAGCGTTAGATGGGGTGACTATACAGTATCTACGGTATATTGGATGTCGATCAACCAATCAAACAAATCAGACTAAAACATATTTGGGACCCTTCGTTTAAAAATGTGTAGTAGTACGTACTTAACTGAATAGAGCTGCACTGTATTGCTTGGTATTTGTTTTTTTTTGGGGGGGGTTTGGTCCCTTAAACTTGACTAGAAGACAGTAGGACTCTCCAGAATCCTCTGACAGCCGCTCACAGTGAAGGAGGCAGCCGTCAACGGCGAGAAAAAAAGTGAGAGGGAAAAAGAAGATGTGACAAAGGCGGGGGGACGCAAAAGGAGCGGAGCAACGCTTGTGTGTCAATGGAGGAGATCATGGATGCCGGTAGGGGGCTCAGCCTTTGACACAATAAACCCCCAACTGAGCCAAGACCCTTAATACCCATACTGTGATTTCACACATCTTTTCAAAGCACTCCTACAACCCCAATCCACTAGCCCATCTCAGCCCCCCTCTCCGCAGCCTTGATACTCTGGCCACACTGACAATAGCGAGAAATCCTGCGTGTTCCAACGAGGGGCCTTGCGGGGACCTACACGGCGGCCACCGGTGGCCATCAGGACACCTTGTCTTTGTGTATTAGCGGACAATGGCGACAACTCAGGACGGAGCTGTAAAAGCTTCCTCTGTCCTGGCAGGGAGCTGCTAAGAATGACAGCGGCATCAAATGTCAGTGATAAATGGGTCATTAGCATGTGATCGGAGGTGAAGTGTGGGGCTGGTAATGAGCCTCTGTATCGAAATCACAGCACAGCGGTGAGAGTCTGTCACTCGGAACACAATTGATCAATGGTTTTATGGCGAAAGATGAAAATGAATCCGTTCGTTTTCCACACCCACTTGTCTTCACAAGGGTCACGGGTAAAATGGAGCTTATATCAGCTGACATGGCGCGAGAATTGTTTTTTGTATATTTTGGGATCAAAGTCACAATCTATGCCAAAATTGTGTATTTTTTGTAAAAAAAAAAAAAAAAAAACTAAAATAAATACGTACATAGGAAACTGAAAAATATTTTGAATATAGAAATTAGGTAGGAGTTCTTCTGAATTCTTCTGAAAATATTTTCCCATGTGTTTAGTGAATATGTAGAAGTCCCAGTTTGAAATGGACTACTGAAATAAATGAACCTTCCCATAACATTCACATTTTCTAATTGATTGAGGACACTCGGGGTCGAAAATCTGTTGAGTAATAAGTCAGCATCCACAAATTTACATCTTAGAAATGACTGGGCCCAAAATCGTTGTGACCGGTGAAATATTTCAGTCTTGACATGTCAGATTGGATTCATTAAAGATGTGTGTGTGTGTGTGTGTGTGTGTGTGTGTGTGTGTAATGAGAGAGACTTGCAAACATTCCTTTTTCTCCCCCAAAAGAAAACATCTATCGAAAAAGAATCTTTGGGAGCCGGGAAGGAAAATTGTACCTCAACGACCTGGGGCGCTCCAAGGGATTTCTGGCGGCAGCCCAAAGGTGCTGAAGGCAGGGTGAAGAAGGCCGGGCTTTGTGGTCTTAAGCCAGTTGGCGGTTCTTTAACAGGAACAATTTACGTTGGCCAAATGGCCGTTTTTCCATCAGCGTAGATCAGTGGTGGGAAGTGCAAATACTTCAGTCGATTTTTCAGGTATCTGTACTGAAGTAGAAAGTTTATTTTTCTGAGGACTTCTTACTTTTGCTCCCTACATTGTAAAACACATCAATACTTTATACTCCTTACTTTGTCAAACTAGGCTCATTACCTAAAAACCACAAGATCCTGTCATTTCAAAAAATCTGCAACTACCTGTAATCTGAAAAAACACGCAGGTAACAAAATATGTTTTTCGTTATTATCAGAGGCTAATTTACCCTACTGTTTTTAGTCAGTTTACGTTAACAAATCTGTGGGAGCGAACACTATGAAAGTTAACGAACGATGGAATCGCATTTTTAAGGTTGTTGTGCCAAGTCATCAAAATAGGTATTGTATACAGTGAACCCCCACATATTTGGGAGCTTAATTTCGTCAGGTCATAGCCTTGTCTAATAAGGGAAAAAAGTGCTTTGCATCAAGAGGCAATTATCTTTTTGCAATTCGGGCCAGGGCTCGTTTCCTATCCTTGTGAATAGCGATCGGACAATGGACAATTGAGAGTAAAAATTCATTTTTATGAAACATTGCACAAAAAGTAAGACATTTGGGCTTGGTAGAATATTTGTGTTGTAGGAATGCTTCTTGGCAAAAACTCTTATACTGCTAGAAGGCCTGTCTAGTACCCTGTTTAATGGTTCCACGTTTGTAATAAACGCGTTTGTGGGATGAGGAGCAGAGCTGTTTGGCATTGGCGGAAATGATTTGGCAAATCTTTCAAGGGTGTAAGCCACATACTCAGCTCTGCTCCTCATCCCACAAATACCTGTTCCTTACAAATGGGCCACCATTTAAAAATGGGTGATAAAAAGGCTTTCCAACATTTATTGCTAAGAAGTATTGTTACAGCAAAGAAATAATCTACCAAACCCAAATGTCCTTACTTTTTGGGCTACCTTTAGTTACATACCTCAGAAAAAGAGTCTCATCTAATTTTACCGATCTTATTTTACACAAGTATCTTTACTTCTACTTACGTCTGCCACCTCTGGTGTATACAAACAAAACGTGTTGGGTGAGATCAGGTAAATCTTCCAATGTGATAGTTCTCAAGGCCTCGCTTTAGAGCCACTAGCCCCTGGGCCCCAGGCTCTAGCGGGTCCCCCCTTCCCCCATTTACAAGACCCTTCAGCAGCCAACTGGTTGCTAGACAATGTGCTTGGTTATGTGGGTTATGTAAAGACCCTCGTGCACACAAAAGCCAGTGTGGGCGCCTGTTATGTGGCGCTCTTCACAGCCCTGGGTCAGTTAGCAGAAGAGCTCTGGCGCTAGCACTCCAAGTTGAGAACGCTGCCTCTCCACAGTGTTTGCTGAGAGGAGAGGACACGTAAAGCCCAGTAAATTATCTGCTCGCCGTTAATTTCACTTCCCCCTCAGCTCGCAAAAAAAAAAAAAAAAAAAGCACCACTTGACAGGTTAAAACAAGATCCTTGTTGACCCGGAGACGTATTGTGGCTTGGATTTGTGAGGCCTCCACTTGTTTGCTTGTAACAAAAGTGCAGGAAATGGATTTAGTACAGGAAATACCAATTTATGGTGTTCAATTATTCTGTTTTTCAGCATTTAAGGGTTGGATTCAGTCAATGTGAATTTGAATAAGCTGGGATTCAATGTACACGGCTTGAAATGACAAAAATAAACACACAACATACACATACAGTACGCCGCTGCTGTATTACTCTCTGCAGTCTCCACTTTGCTGCAGCATTAATCTCCTCTTGGATAAAACGTGTCTCATTATTGTGCACGGCTAACATGCCGATATGTAAATGTAGGTTACTACTATTTTGAAGTCGATCCATCCATCCATTTTCGATACCAATTATCCTCACGAGGGTCGCAGGTGACCTGGGGCCTATACCAGCCGTCTTTGGGAGAGAGGCGGAGCCACCAATCAATCACAAGGCTCTCGTATAAATTTAAAAAAAAAAAATATTCACACCCAAAGGCCAATTTTAAGTGGTCAATGAAGCTAACATGCATGGTTTTGGAATGTGCGAAGTTAGCCGGATTACCCGAAGAAAACCCACACAAGCATAGGAAGAATTTGCAAATTCCACCTAGACAGGCCGGAGCGTAGATTCGAACCCACAACCTCAGAACTGTGAGTCAGATGTTGTAACCACTGGGTACACCGTGCTGCCTGAAGTTCACATATACGAATCAATATTGGTTATTTTGCTGTTTATCTTGTTAAGATGTTTAGCTGTGTACTAGTGTGTGTGTGTGTGTGTGTGTGTGTGTGTGTGCGCGTGTGTGTGTGTGTGTGTGTGTGGGACAAGAAGGGCCCTCCAGGCAATGACTAGTGGTAAGCCACACACCACAGACGCATCAACAGTCCGCCCCAATGGCCGACCAGCAGGACGCTAAAGTAAAGCCACTTCGAAGGCGAGCGCTTTCGACGACATGCTAATGAGAGACTTTCTTGTCTGTCGCAGTGAGTGAGCAGACAATTGGGAATGAGCCAGTTCCTATTGTTTATTTTCCATTGCAATAGGAGAAGGTCAATATTTTAGGGTCGACTAAAAGTTTCATAGGCACCGCTTCCCGTGAGTGGAAAAGTTGTGTTGAGGCAACTTCAGCAAAGTCCTGCAAACTTTTCATCAGAAAATCCCCCGTCCGACAGACACAACGCGTCGCAGGAACACAAATGTGCCGGGCTCTTCAACGCCAAACGTCTCCAACAAGCTGCGGCATGCGAGCGAGCTGCTTGCAAACAGAGCGTCCCCTTGCCCCTCAGGCTGTCTCGATCCCACAGGAAGCCCGAGTGTGAGCCAGGACACACAAGACGAGCGGCGGTGGTGTTGGGGGGGGGGAGAGCAACTGGGGGGAGTTTTTGAGAGCAACTGACTCTCCACTGACTGCATGCGAAGGAATCTCGTCAACTTCTCAGTTACCTTGTAGCCTTCCCGTTAAAAAGAACAGTGGTGCCTTGAAACACGAGTGACTCGACTTATACGAGCTGTCATTCGGCACAATTTGTTTTGCTTTGACTTGCGAGTGCAAACCTAAAATGCGAGCTCTGTTTGGTGGCAGTAAACGCAATCAAACTCACTTCATAATCAGCGGCGGTTTGGGGAAAAAGTGTACAATTGATCAAAGAACAGGCTTCAAGTTGTGTCAATTACTATTAAACTAAACATAAAACAAAGAAAATGTTCACATTTTAAAACATATATTGGAAAATCGCATTGGCATGCTAACTGTTAGCATAGATAATTGCGTATTTACGATGCTCTTACAACCTTTGGCCCAGGGGCCAGATCCGGCCCGCCACCTCATTTTATGTGGCCCGCAAAAGCAAATCAAAGTGTGTCAACTTCCACGATTTCCTTTCTAAAATCCATACTAAAATTTCTAATTGTGATGTTATAAATTTTGAGATATTGGAAAATACAGTCACTTGAACAATAGTCAAACTATTATCCTTCACTTCTGATTTCAAAACTACTTACCCATCAACGTATGTGTTGTGTAACTGAGATAATATGATGAGGCAATTAAATCACTACAATTGAACATTGAACCTTTAACACAGCCCTCTGAGGGAAACCATAAGTAAAAAGTGGCCCACGACAAAAGCTTTGATACCGCTGCCTTCCAGCAACGGATATTTGAACACAAATGGTGGAGCAACAGAATTAGATTTAACATTAATCAACAATAGATTTAACAATATTCACAGGCATATACTCTTTATCCTCTATGAAAAATGACTAGTATTACAGCAACTTACTGAATCATGGTATAAGAAGTGTGTGTGTGTGTGTGTGTGTGTGTATATATATATATACACACACACACACACACACACACACACAAGATCTGCGACTACCCTGGATGTAACTACATTGAAACAAAAACATAAATGCAACACTTGTTTTTGCTCCCATTTTTCATGAGCTGCACTCAAAGATGAGACTTTTTCGATGTACACAGTTTCTCTCAAAGGTAAAGATACCGTGAAGATACATTTTGTACCATTTATCTGTGAGCATCACCTCATGTTGCAGCATGACAATGCACAGCCCTACGCTGCAAGGATCTGTACGCATTTCACGAGAGCTGAAAACATCCCTGTTCTTGCCTGGCCAGCGTACTCACCGGACACGTTAGCCATTGAGCATGTTTGGGATGCTTTGGATCGGCGTACACCACAGCGCGGTCCAGTTCCCGCCGATAACTGCGCCCGGTCACTGCGGTGGAGTTCCTCAGGGCACGATCCATAACCTGATCTACTCTATGCGAAGGAGATGTGTTGCACTGCTTCAAGCAAATGGCGGTCACACCAGTTGCTGGCTGGTTTTCTGACCCTCCCCCCGCAGTAGAGTCAAACTGTGCATTTTAGAGTGGCCTTTTATTGCAGGCAGCCCAAGGCACACCTGTGCAGTAATCATGCTGTCAAATCAGCATCTTTATGCCACACTTGTGATGTGGTTAAACTATTACGGCAAAGGAGAAGTGCTTCTTGACACAGCGTTGAACAGATTTTGGAACAGTATTTGAGAGAAATGGGCATTTTGTGTACATAGAAAATGTCTTAGCTCTTTGAATTCAGCTCATTAAAAATTGGGGCAAATACCAAAGTTTTGCATTTCTATTTTTGTTCAGTTGTGTGTTTATCGTTTCATTTCAATACATCCAAGTAGCGTGCTGCCCGCTAGATGTTAAATGACAACACATTTACAACACTTTCTCAACAGAATACAGCACACGCCCACAACTCAGACCGAGTAACAAAATGTGCCGAAACATGGGCCTTCTGTAAAGATGGCTGAGGCACAGTGAGCTTTACAACCGAGTAGTTGGTAGTAGAGCTACAATGAATACTCGAATGTTTCGAGTACTTCGAATCCAAAAAAATGCCAGAGGAATTTTCTCTGCCTTGGGGAGCCGCTTACTTATCGTAGTTACTGCCAGCCCTCTTAGTTTGATTGAGTTGGATACTGTATCTCTAAACACGGTCTTGTGTATACGACTTTAAGAGGGCAGGCGGGGATGAGTTGTGTGACTTCAGCGTAAGGAAAAGTTTGTCCGGGAAGACGCCGTTGGCATGAGATGTGGTCGACAGCAGCTCGTAGGTTTGTGATGTTCTTGTGTTGCTGAAGAGTTCAGTAAAGCGACTGGAAGAGCATTGGCGACTCCCTTTCTCCTTGACCGCTTCCCGGGGCCTTACAATGCTGTTTGCATATACAGTAGCTGCCTGTTAACGGCAGGAAAGAGTTCATTGTCAAGCTGCGACACATCTCACAGTGCTTAACAAGCAAGGGGCGACATTTCGAGTCAAGTCCAGTTGGTTGAAAAGAAAAAGAAAACAAAAAGATTGCGAGTGACAAAGTTTGTGGAAACAATTTATGATGGTAATATTTGTTTCCTATCGAGGTGTCTTCTTCGGCATCTTCATTTTAATTTAGTTAGTCTGATCTAAGCTAATGAACGCACAGCCATGAATTGTATCATGTCACATCCTAAAATGCCAGTTGCTCAAGTGAAGTTGCACAATAGGCTTCTTATGCCTTTTTTAATTAAGGCCTTATGTGTGTGTGTGTGTTTTTTTTTTTATACTTCCAAGAAATGCTAAGAAGAAAGAATTCTGAGTTTAAACTGAAATCTATTTGTTTTCTTGCCTCACTGAAAATATTTCTAGACAATAGTTTGCTGCTCAATGTGAATTTAAGAAATAAGATTATTGATTGATTATTAAAAAAAAAAAGAAAAACAATTGGTCGTTCATTTTTTAAGCGAAATGTCTTATTTCTTCTTGTGTATTCATAATTGGTCTTTAACCTAGCAATAATATAATTTATCCAAATACTCCATTATTCAACAACATTTTTAGCAGGATACTCGAATACTAAAACATTCAATAGTAGACAGATATAAAAACGACCATTAATGTAACATTAGACTGAGTAGGCAAACTTTGAAAGCATGTCTCAAAGTGGACCTTAAAAAAAAAAACGTCCTTCCTCGAAAACGCTCAGAAATGAAGGACAATGCGCGACGACATCAGTCAACAATAACAAACTTGATGATGTAGATGTGCCTCACTCCCATGGCTCAAATTCTCAGCCAAAACGTATACAATTTTGAGTCGGGCAGCGTTCCTGAAAGTGTGGTACGCGAAAGAATCACTGAATTCAACACAAAATCTAAATGAAATACAATCAAACACATAAGAATTAAGCTTGTAGTTGTGCAGCCATTCTGTTTACACATGCATATATTTGTTTTTATATCGTATGTTATATACTGTATATACACACGCACACATTTTAGGAATAAACCTTTCGCCTCGTTTTTGATAAAACTTCTATTTCAATGTGGCCGTTTTGGTGGTACTTGAGAGCAAAGTCTTTTTGGAGGTGGTACTTGGTGTAAAAGGTTCAAGAACCACTGGAGTAGAGTATTAAAAATATGCTTTTTTAGATAAAATCGGGACGACAAGCACTTGGTACACGTGCACACAGTTTTCGCTTTAGGTGCAAAATACTAGACTTTTGGCTAGTTTTGAGTTGCTGTTATCTTTACCTATGTTATTTTAAAAATGCTACTAGGTTGTGGGCACAAGGGAAAGTAAAAAACTGTAAAGCTTGCACATTTCATTTTTGCGCTAGCGTTTGCAGTTCAAGTGCTCTGTATATGTTCTTTATCTTAACACTGGATTTCCTCTTACTTTGTATTAAATGTACAAAAGCTCAACATTGTATTGCCGAAACATTATTGTCTGCACTTTTGTCACACTTTCTTCTTGCTCGATGCCAACTGATTACACCGATGTCATTGATCGGTAGACCCTCAAAGCTCAGCGCAACTGTCCAATATGACACAAACTCACCCCATTTTCACGTCAGAAGGCAACCTTCAACAAAAAGCTCCTATGAAAAAGTTCCTTCAGTAGACTTTGAACATTCAGGGATTGCTCTCTCACTGACCGAATATGTCAAAAGAAGTGTTTCTCTCACCACGGCGAGAATACAAAGCCACAAACACACAACCTCTATTGTATGCCTTTAAAAGGACTACAGGTGCTGCCTAATAAGGGCCAATAAATGTGCCACGGCGGAGCAACTGCCGTGTCGCTTGCTGAATGGGAAGAACGGGAATGTAATGGTGGTGGACGAGGGGGTTGGACTGCTGGGGCAATCATCAGTGGTCCGGAAAAGTCCAATAAAGTGGGAACCTGCTGCACTGTCATCAGCTTGGAGGACAATGGTGGTCCGCAGACACTTGTTGTTGTGAGAGACACGCACGCACGCACACGCACGCACGCACGCACACACACACACACACACGTTAAGTGCAAAACTGCAAAACTGCAGTACTTCTGTCTTTATCATTGTCAATAGCAGTTGTGGTGGTACTGGTACTAAAAAGGAGTAGAAATAGGTACTGTAGGTACTTTATTGATCGGATAGAAGTAGTAACAGTTCTTGAAGTAGTCGCATTACACGTCGTAGTAGTACCAGTAGCAGTAAAAGTAGTTGCAGTAGTAGCAGTAATGTTCATTGAAAGAAATCTGGGTCGTGGTCGTAACAGCAGTTGTAGTAACAGAACAAGAAGTCGTACTCCCAGTTGCAGTAGTAGTCGCAGCAGCAGTAGTAATAATTGTAGTAGTAGCAGCAATTCGAGTGGAAGTAGTTGTAGTCATAGCGGTCTAAGAAAATAATAGTAATTGCAATCGAAGTAAATAGCAGTAGAAGCCATAGTAGAAGAATAGAAGTATATTTTGGAGTAGCAGTAGATGGAAGTAGTAGTGGTTGTAGTGGCAGCAGTTGTAGAAATGATGGTGGTAGTTTAACAGCAGTAATATTATTTTCAGTTATAGTAGTCGAGGTGAGCAAGAGTAATTTTAAAGTAGTGGCAGTAGTGTTCTCAATTCTATCTGGAGTAGAAGTATAAATGTAGTATTGGTATAATTAGATGTAACATAATTAGTAACAGTAGTAATGATAGTAGTATTAGTATAAACAGGAGCAGTAGTTGCAATATTTATAAGTAGCAAATATTGTCATTGTCATTACTATTGTCTGCTAATATTATCATTAGTAATAGTGGTAGTAGCAATAGCAGTAGTAGAACTAAATAGAAGCAGTAATAGCAGTTATTGGAGTAGCAGCAGGAGTAATGTTATCATTATTATTGTTATTATTATTATTTGTAGTAGTGAAGTGGGAGTGGCAGAAGTAAGCAGTCATAGAAATAGTAGTAGTAGTAACAGTAGAAGCAGTAGTAGTAGTAGCAGTGTTATTATTTGAATTAGTAGCAGTAGAAGTAATGGTAGTAGCAGTAGTTGAAGTGCTTCAATATGAACTTTCAATGAGCTCTCAACTCTTTATGTAATTTACACCTTACAAAATCATCAATCATAAAAATGTTTTTTTTATTTTTAGGGGTTGGGGGTGGGGGGGTGTAGTATTCTGAACAACATTCAAATCCCCTTTAATACTGGACCAAGCCAATCCCCAAAGCGGGGCCCCTCGATTGACAGCTCCCTCCTGCCTTGACCCGACTACCTACTGTCCTCAGTGTGAAAAGCAAAAGTGCGCGCGGATCCCCGCTGTGGCCGACCGCTCATTCAGCTGAGCGTGCTGCTATCGAAAATGCCCGCCGTGCTACCAGCATAGTCGGGGGAAAGCCTCTCACAAGCGGCTTCCTTGCAAATCACCCACCACCATCACCACCACCACCACCACCACCACCACCAGCAGCAGCAGCAGCAGCAGCAGCCGTACCACTGCTTACGCTCCTCAAACGTGGACTTCTAGCAGGTGCACCGCAGAGTGACCCCGCCACGTGCACCTCCCCCTGAGTATAAATCCAGCGAGAGGAGCAAGAAGTACAGGAGGAGGACCTGAAACAACAACAGCTGTGACAGCCACATTGTCATTCCAACATTTGTTTCACGCGAGTGCAGGAGAAGGTCGCGTCACGGCATGGGAGTAACCTCTGGATCGCTACGAGACATCCTTCGCGTTGCGATACTATTTGCCAGGCCAAAGGAATGTTCTCCAATTTTAGGAGTACATGGGCCAAGGAAGATGCTGTAAAAAACTGCAAAATCCAAATTTTATTATTAATGTGAAATGATTAGCGACACCAAGGAAGTTTTATTTTTGTGAGCTGAAATACACAAAAACTACTTTTTCCTCAAACCTTTGTCCAAGGAAGACAAGATGAAAAAATTTAGAAATTCCAGAATTTTATTTTATTTTTTTCCTTTTTTAACATTGTGAAATTATTAACGACGCCAAGGAAGTTTTGTCTTATGTTAGTGAGCAGGATAATATAAAAGCTCGCTGATCTAGTTAATCTAAAACCTTTGTGAAAGCTTGGTGAATTAAAAGCCCTTACTTTTCGGCCCTGGTGTAGATCCAGAATTGTAAAGTTTGGTAGGCCAGTAACTCCTCCCCCTTTGTTTTTTTGACTTTTTATTTAATTGATCTGTTTTGTCTGCTACTGTTTGTTGCGGACAAGCTTCTTGGTCACAGTAACCTACTTTGCAAATATCATATCTCGAGTCACTCTCAATCTTTACTTCATACGAAATAATGGTTTGCTATGGTCATGCTTGTACCTCGTCAAAGAAATGGTACGACCAAAGTCATGCAATGGTGCGACCAAGTGAAAAGGGTGGTCGTACCAGTGCTACTAGTGCAAACGTTAGTGTAGAGCCCTGCATTGGGATGTTCAGAATCAATATTTATCACACAAAGCGATTTAAAGTGCAAGTCCTGGGTTTTCTGTGGTCGCATGATGGGCAGTTTTTTGCAATTTTCATGAGAAAGCAAATTAATATATATGCAGAAGGGGGATAAGGATAAACATTCCTATTTCGGGGGGCTTGCCAGAGGTATGCTGTCTTCTGAGGGCTGTTCTTGGTTTGGTTTACCCCCCCCCGCCAACCGCTAACCCTTACATTCCACAAGCACACTAGCTCTCCTCAGCGGCGCGGCGGTGTGAAACCCACCGCGGCCGTCACACCTGTGTCCATCCAGTCACAACACGTACGCCATATTCCTGCAGGAATGACCTGGGGAAAGCTTTGTGTGTGGCCGGCAACACCGCCGCGACGACCGGTTAAAAACACGCAGCTGGTGTTTGCTATTAACATCAAATATACCGAGACTCCCATATTGAGAAGGTTGACCTGCTGCTGCATTATGTCAGCGCATCCACCATATTGCATGTGTCAGACCTGCCCCATAAACTACCGCTAATGCAAGTCAGTGGATAGAACATTAATACTGTATATTTGAGGAACAGATAGGCACTAAAGTCAACATATCGTTGGCGTCGGGCAGAATCTTCGTATCTCCAAAACCATAGTTCAGGAAACAAATCACAAAACGGCCTGTTTTTGAGGCATTAACATTGCATCAAGAGAGCCAGCCATTTTCAACACTTTATATTGGTCAATCATTTGTAAAAATAACATACCCACATGGGAACTGACCACCAGAATAGATTTGTGAAAAAATATGAGATTGACCACATTTGGACATGGGCGATTTCAGCCTGACACCAGTGATAAGTAACTATATAGATGGTGTTTCGAAATGCTTATTCCTTATGCCGTGCATATAAAAAGTCTAAACATCCCCATGCAAATGCCAGGTTTTATTGAAATTTTAAAAATGAGATGAAAATAAATCATTTCAAATGAAGCTCTTTACGGACCATAGTTTGAGCTGTAAGCTATGGCTACAAAAATGTCAGGAAAAGCCAACTAGAACAGCCAGACTTTATTTGGGGTTAATCGGAGGCACTTTAAATGATGGCAGGTGTGTGCTGACTCCCATTTAACATGAGTTTGAAGGTGATCGGCTAATTCTGATCTGAACACAGCCACGCCCCCAGTTGTAAGAGGGTGTGCACACTTGTGCAACCACGTGATCTCAGTTGTTTACTTTTACTTCCCCTCTCGATATTATTATTGTTGGCTTTCCAATTCAGATGTACAGGTTATAGGTCAAGTTAACAGAGGAAAAAGTCTCCAAGTTGGACTTGAATGAGGCATCTTCACCAGTCGTTCCACTTTTCCACATTCAATATGGCGGAGACGTTGCCATACTGTTACGCACCAAAGCAGGTCTGTTTGATTTTTTTTTTCACAGATGGTCATGTTTTATGTTGAAGCGCATGTAATCAAATGAAAACCCCTTCTTTACTGGCATGTTTGGCTAACAGGAAATGAGGGCCCTCCTCAGTGTAATTAATAGGCACAATTATGTAATCGGGGAGTGTCTGCGTTTTTCTGCAAACGGGACCAGATGTCCCGCGCCCTCTCCCCCTCCTCACTCCAAAGGAACACCCTCATTCATTTGCCGCGATCACTTACAGTGGGGTCAGCACCAGTGCTGGCCCCACTTGGGCCTTTTTATTCCTTGTCTTGTTCATAAAAGGCCACGCGCTTTACAAGCCTACCAATAACCGTAATACCTTCAGAGTCAATTAGCAGCCAGACGCACGAGATGGCAGACTGCAAGGAGGAGGAAACTCCAGTGCGCGGTGTAACTTTTATGGAAATGTCGTGTTTGTAACTTCAAAATTTGAATTTCGCGACAAATAATCACCGCAGTAAACTTAACAGCCTTTAGGCCTCTTGATACCACATTGGTATTACTGCTTCACAACATCATTGTTGATCTATATGTTTTTAAAACAGAAGTACTGACCACGGTTTTGTGAACCAAGGACTTGGATTTGAATATTTTGTGACTGGTCTCATCTGTTTGTGCTTTTTGACAAGATGAAACACCGACCGAAGACGTTCCCTCCCTTTCCCGTTAGCCTGATAGGACTCCCAGCCGGGAGCGAGCAAATTTTTGTAAACAAATGATTTCAATTTAGACTTCCTCTGACTAGTGTGCGCATTTGAGTCCATCTCTTTGTGCTGTCTGCCAAGTAGGAGCGCAGAGTAAAGACATACATAGACTGCTGCGTTAACGTCCTGCTAGCTTGCCGCCGACCAGTATACATGTACATGTCACTCGTGAACAAACGTAAGCGTGTTAACAGTAGGTCTTTTATTTCGGTAGGTCTGGTAGGACCCTGAGTCGACCCACTTTATGTGAACAAAAGACTTTGCGTCTGACTGATTTAGATATTTTGTGACTGGTCTCAACTGACTGTGCCGTATGACAAGAAGGAAAACTGTGTAAAGACGTAGACTGCTGTGTTAGCTTCTCGCTTTTTAACCGCTGACTGTTAGCTACCATGTGCTTGTCACTTGTGCACAAAAGGTAGAGTTTTATGTGTCAGTCATATGAATGAACTTCTTTAGCACTGTTACTTGCTTTTATTTTGATGTGTTTCAACTTCTTGTTTTTTTTTTTTTTTCGACCCCATTCACATTAGAGCGATGGACTCCAAGTTGGATTTGACCAACTTTTTGTAAACGAGTTTGATGTAGACATCCTGTGACTGTTGCCCTGCATTTGAGTCTATATGCCTGTGCTGTTTGACAAGGGCAAAGACACAGACTGCTACATTAGCTTCTAGCTAGCTAGCTGTCGACTAGCTAGCTAGCTGTCGAGTTTTAGAATGATTACTTGTTTTATTTTAGTAGGTTTCAACTTTTGATTTTCATTCCCACTGGCTTGAAAGGACTGCTACATTAGCTTCTTGTTTGCTCCTCGCATTATTGAAGTTCAGTGCATCTCCTACCGTTGTTAATATTTGCTGTTCTTCCATGTCATCAAGTCTATATGAGGGCCCCAAACAAACAAAACAGAGAGGAGCCACAATGATGTCCTATCTGATCCAAGTTCTGAGCTGTTCTCCCCCCCCCCCCCCCCCCCCCCCAGTACAAACTGCTGCATCAAGGCATTCAAACACTAACTGTGAAAGATATAATGAAGGGAGAAAGGTTGAGATAGTCGTGTAAAACAACAGCGGAAAAACATGTTTGGTCAAAAAGCGTCAGAAAGCCAAGTGTGCGGCAGTCAGGCGGGGCTGGCCGGGGCCAGGAACGCTTGACTTGGAAATGTGTTCCAGCAGGGGAAAAAAAAGCAGTCGTGCTCTCCGAGCAGCCAGGCCAGCAGTCGGCAACTTTCCCCTTGCTTTTTGGCTCCGGCGTCTACCCTCCCTCCCTCCCTGCAGCCCACCCAAGAAGCAGCAGCAGCAGCGGCGGCCCATGGGCGTACACTGGAGCGGCTGCACATTTAAAACAACATGCATCTCACTCTCACTGTCAAATGCTTCTTCCCTTTCCAAAACATACCACGCTTAATACAAATGGAAAGTTTTGTCTTATCCGGGGCCAATCATAGTGTTTCTTTTTTATTTAAAAAAAAAAAAAAAAGTTTCTTTTTCGACATAAAGAACACGGGCCGATCATCAAAATGAGCAAACTTTGACGACAGTGTAGAGAAAAGCTTTACAATTGAGTCCCCCGTCTGTCTGGGACACCTGCTGCCGATTGGGATTTATTTGGGAAAATTCCCTTGTAGGAGTATGAGCCCTGGAATTTTCCCAAAATGCCCATTCGAACCAAAATGGCCGAGTTCCTTTTCAATTGCACGCATGGGTTTTTGAGACTTTTTCGTTCGTGTTATAATAGACATGTCCACCAGTTGTCGTGTAGAACGGTGGAACTGGTGTTGGGGCCAAGTTTTTTTCTAACATTTCAGGGAGCGCGACTGAGTGACTTTTGGGTGGTTGTTTTCGGGACCCTAACATACATGCAATTTGTTTTCTGTACAAATTCCTGCTAAATTCTTGCTAAGCATATTGCTCACACTGTTTACGCAGTTGACGCAGTTGTCGCCATCCTGCCTACACACAACATGGTTGTTATTTAGTAGAATTTCATACAAAAAGTAATGCATTTGGGGGATTGCTCAACGAAGCTTAGTTAAAAAAAACATTCAGATTTAATGGTCTAATTTCAAACACCAACTGCTAGGAATATATTGTGATTTAGCGGCATAGTGTCGCTTAATTTTTCATACAATTTCTTCCTAAATTCTTGCGAAACACATTGCTCGCACTATGTATGAATAACATTGAAATCCCGCTGAAGACTCTGGAAAAACTTTTTTGTACAATGCCTAGTAAATTCTTGCTAAGCACATTGCTTTGAGTGAGTGAAATTCAAACTGCATTCATTAGAAAGCATGGGACTGCAGTTTTAAGGCAAATCCTCAAAATGATCAAGAAACTTTGAGGCCATGATCCAACCACATTCGATGGCATACATAAAAAAGCTTTGGAATTTAGCTTCAAATATATGTCTGGTATACCTGCTTCCGATTGGGGCTCATTTGGACGAATTCCCATAGTAGGAGTTCTGGAATTTGGGAAAAATGCCAACTTCCAACCTAAATGGTCGACTTCCTCTGTAATTTTGCGCATGGGTCCTTGAGACATTTTTCTTCGTTCTGTTATAATAGACGTCCGCCCAATTTCATGTAGGATGTCAACATCTCATTTCAGTTAGTTCCCCTTCCATGGAGAGTCCCCCAAGTTGGATGCAATCTTCCAAAAACCTCATTTAAAGCATTACCAAAATCCAATATAAACCCTAATTCATGTCAAACCGAAATCTGAGGCATGGTCGTCGACCTTAACCTCTGAGAGCATCATAAATCGTTGGCACGTCATCTCAAGGTGTCAAGTTTTCCGCGGAATCATCCCGGCGTGTCCGTGACATTCCGCGTGGAGCCCCGAGGCCAACGAAAGTCTGCAGAATGGACGTCAGTGCGGGCGCGTCGCGGTCATAAATCTGAGGCCGCTTGACCCGCGGCGGGTTGACGTGGCGGCGTATCGGTGACGGCGGTCGTAAGTCACGCGTGCCAAGACTTCCTGTTATGGCATCGGATCTATTTGACGTGGCCCGCCTTGGCACCCCACTTGATGATTAGACGAATAAACGAAAGAAGGAAATTAAGTCAAAAGAATGAGGCATTAAGATTTATACAGGCTGTATATTTCATTGCGTAGATAAAAAGTACAAAATGATTTGAAAAATAAAATGAAAAAAATCCACTGTTTGGAGGACTGTAAAATTTACATTTAAATAGAATAAAATATGTGAACATAAATATTTAAACATATTAACAATTCTCCAAAAAAAGAGGCTTCACATTGTTTATTGCCACTCCCAGTTGAAGTTTACTGTCAAACTAAACAAAAGAGAATTACAGTACAACATGTGTATTGAAAACAACCACCTAGCTTAGCATTTAAGCCTGCTAGCTTAATGCTAAGCTATGCTAAGCATCTATGGTGCGGTGCGTGAACCCTTTGAGCAACAGCTTGAACGCAAACGTTTCAGCGAAACATGTAGACAGACAATAGTACTCAGTCATATATTCTTTATCCTCTGCGAAGGACTAATATTAGTGCCGTACTGATGATCTTGAGGAGTTGAGACATCTCAATCAACAGTATCAGTCTGTTTGTCTTACATTACCACCAGGAGCATGGCATGTCGAGGATAGCTGCCAAGTCAACGATATCTCCACTCAGATAACACGTTTATTGGTCAGCAAGCTCCATGGCCAGACACACGTGACGTGAGCGAGCCTCCGTTAGCCTTCTTAAGGCTTCTTTATACTCGCGCGGGTTAGCGACCGCGCTGACGTCACTGTGGCTGTCCCGCGCGTAGTTTGCCTTTTTACTCGAGCGCAACCCACGCGCACAGTTTTGAAAATGTACTGCAGTTCACCTCCAAGTCGGGGGTACAGATACTAGCCGTAGTGTCGCTACGGCTAGTATCTGCATTTTTTTGGGCCATTTCCGGGAGCTTTTACTGTCCTTTCTGTAACAAGGAACAAACCAACAACAATGGCGACCGCGAAACAGTGTCTGCTAGAACAAATTGACCTACATGACCAGATGATACGTTTAATTATGCTGCAAAATCGATCGAGAAGGCGGCGGCGTAGGTGCTATGCGGAACCGGGAGGAACGCTGATTACATCGTCACAGCATGTGACTAAAACGGACCAATCACGAGAGATCTCCGCGGCATTCGACACGCAGCAACAATTTTTGCCATGTGCGCATCAAGCGCAGAGGGGCCGCGTGGGCCAATTCGTCGGTCACGTGATGCAATGTGGGCGTTGTCGGCCGCACGACCGCAGGAGTATAAAGAGGCCTTTATGTTCGCATTTTGGAGCAGTAAAATGTGGCAAATCTACTTTGGCTCTAAACTAGTAGTACCGTTACGATTCTGTTTCTGAGCTGTTGACTATTACTAGTGCTTAATGATTTTTGGCTTTCACACTGTAGTCGCCGATCTGTACCGTGAAAAACCGAACCGAAACTGCTCTAATTTCACTCTTTTTTTTTTCTCTAATGTCTAACTACTACATGTTCCGATTTAACAGCACTAGTTTTTTTGTCACACAAACACCAACTAAATTCTTGTGAAGAAGATAACACAACTATCTCCATCCTGCCTACACACACCCCAGGTCATGTTTCAACACGGTCATTTTGTAGAATTTCATACAAAAAGGAATGGCCTCGGAAACAAAACGGGCATATTTGGTGGATTTTATCTGCAAATTTAATCCTTTCATTTCAACCCATTGTTTGCCCAAGCTTTGAAATATTGAAAGATTGCGATTGTTTGGCGAAAGATAGCGCGTTTGCTACAACCCATCCATCAGCACCACTCGCTTTTTTTTTTGTTGGGAGTGCGTAATTTTTGGGGTGTACAATTTCCAACTCAATTCTTGCGAAGCACATTGCTCTGATTGAATGCAGAGAGAAATCCAGTCCAGTGGAAAGGAAGAAATAAACGCCGCTAACTCTGCCAAGTCTGGCAAGTCTGAGGAGCGTGCCACCTGGATCCTGCTTTAAAATATATGCTCTTGATGTATATCAAACCACAGACACACACCAGCGGCTACCATACGCCCACACACATCCAAACTTTGCTTGAGAAAACCTCGGCTTTCGTATGCCACAGTTTTTCTAAGATTTGGTTTTCGTTGATTTATTTTATTTTATTTTTTTTGCAATGAGCCCAATTTTCCTATGGCTTTATTTATTGCAATAGGAAGGCTATATCCGCAATGAAATAAAGTCTCAAATGTGGGGATTTCATCCCTACTTTTCAATATATAGTAATCTCTCTTTTTCTCAACACCGTAAAATTCAGCAGGCTGTGCTTTTAACCAGATTTTTACAGCTTGCTTGACTTCTCCGTCGCCGGACAAGTGCTGACCCCAAACTCCTTCTTTTAAAGTTCCCATAAAGGTGACAATCATATAGTGCCATATCGGGTCAGTATGGGGGATGGATGCTCAATGCCGCGGAGATCATCTCTCGTGATTGGTCGGTTGTAGTCACATGCTGTGATAATGTAATCAGCCTTCCTCCCGCTTCCACATGGAGGCTACGCCGCCGCCTTCTCGATCGATTTTACAGCATAATAACAACGGAACAGATGACTTCATGAGCTCCTTTGCTTTTCAGGGAGGTCACTTAACGTATGCTCTTGTTCTTCGCCTTTGATCCTGGACACCCCTTTTTTGACTGTGCTGTAGCCGATTGCAGCATCCCCGTACATATTTTGCAATGTTTTGAAAATATTTAGTCATAGTTCCCCTTCCAAAGCAAGGACCTCAATAACAGCTCTCTGCATCTGTTGGCCAGCCAACAATGATGTCATTTCCAAAATGACTAACAGGAAGAGGACAGCCTTAAACAAAACTTTTTTTTTTACATTAACATATTTAAACTACAACCAAAAAAAATCAGTTATTAGAGGGTTAAATCAAATTGGGTTTGTAACTATTTGACTGCCACTCATACGTCACTGCTTAGCTGCAGTACAAAGGTTTTACCAAAACAGGGTGCTAAGACACTAACATGGTCATAGGCATAAGTGGTGCGAATGTGCGCTGAAAATATGAAAAGCCAACTACAACAATTCTAATGAAGTTGGGACATTGTGTTAAACATAAATAAAAACAGTATACAGTGATTTGCAAATCATGTTCAACCTATATTTAATTGAATAGACTACAAAGACAAGATATTTAATGTTCAAACTGATAAACTTGATTGTTTTTAGCAAATAATCATTAACTTAGAATTTTATGGCTGCAACACGTTCCAGAAAAGCTGGGACAGGGTCATGTTTACCACTGTGTTACATGACCTTTTCTTTTAACAATTCAAAAAACGTTTGGGTACTGAGGACACTGATTGTTGAAGCTTTGTAGATGTAATTCTTTCCCATCCTTGCTTGATGTACAGATTCAGCTGTTCAACAGTCCGGGGTCTCCGTTGTCGTATTTTACGCTTCATAATGCACCACACATTTTCAATGGGAGACAGGTCGGGACTGCAGGCAGCCCAGTCTAGTACCCGCACTCTTTTACTACGAAGCCACGCTGTGGTAACACGTGCAGAATGTGGTTTGGCGTTGTCTTGCTGAAATAAGCAGGGGTGTCCATTAAAAAGACGTTGCTTGGATGGCAGCATATGTTTCTCTAAAACCTGTATGTACCTTTCAGCATCTCTGTGTGCCTTCACAGATGTGTAAGTTACCCATGCGATTGGCACTAACACAGCCCATCACAGATGCTGGCTTTTAAACTTTGCGTCCATAACACTCCAGATGGTTCTTTTCCTCTTTGGCCCGGAGGACACGACGTCCACAATTTCCAAAAACAATTTGAAATGTGGACTCGTCGGACCACAGAACACTTTTCCACTTTGCATCAGTCCATCTCAGATGAGCTCGGGCCCAGAGAAGCCGTCGGCGTTTCTGGGTGTTGTTGATAAATGGCTTTTGCTTTGCATAGTCGAGTTTCAAGTTGCACTTACGGATGTAGCGCCGAACTGTATTTACTGACATTGGTTTTCTGAAGTGTTCCTGAGCCCATGCGGTGATATCCTTTACACATTGATGTCGGTTTTTGATGCAGTGCCGCCCGAGGGATCGAAGGTCACGGGCATTCAATGTTGGTTTTCGGCCTTGCCGCGTACATGCAGTGATTTCTCCAGATTCTCTGACCTTTTGATGATATTATGGACCGTAGATGATGAAATCCCTAAATTCCTTGCAATTGTACGTTGAGGAACATTGTTCTTAAACTGTTCGACTATTTTCTCACGCACTTGTTCACAAAGAGGTGAACCTCGCCCAATCTTTGCTTGTGAATGACTGAGCAATTCAGGGAAGCTCCTTTTCTACCCAATCATGGCACCCACCTGTTCCCAATGAGCCTGTTCACCTGTGGGATGTTCCAAACAGGCGTTTGATGAGCATTCCTCAACTTTCTCACTCTTTTTTGCCACCCGTCCCAGCTTTTTTGGAACGTGTTGCAGCCATAAAATTCTAAGTTAATGATTATTTGCGAAAAACAACCAGGTTTATCAGTTTGAACATTAAATAGCTTGTCTTTGTAGTGTATTCAATTAAATATAAGTTGAACATGATTTGCAAATCATTGTATTCTGTTTTTATTTGTTTAACGCAACGTCCCAACTTCATTGGAATTGGGGTTGTAGATTCAAGTGTCTCATTGTGCATTTGCTTACCAAGCATTTTGCATTTTCTTCTTTTAGTGTGCTACACGAAAAACTCCCCTCATACGGTGCGACTCACGAGATGGTGACAATGGCTGAGCGTGGAGCGGCAACCATGAGGCAGATGTTTCGGTCTCGTTGCGTTCTGGCTTTACATGAAACTGGTCCATGGTGCAAAAAAGATTGCTGGCCGCTGACCTAAAGAATTGCGCCAAATAAGATGATCGCGTGGTTATGTACTGTAAGTCTTCAAGTTCATCCCGTGAGGTCGGGTAGGTTGTGAAAAAAACGAGTACCAAGCAACAATCTCTGGTGCTCCTTTGAGAACCAGACCAAAATTGTTATGTACACCCCATGTGTGTTGTATTTTTTTTATTATTTAATATTTTTGGGTGTCTGGACCAGACTAATTGGATTTACATTATTTCCTACGGTTTGGTTTTCCACTGATTTGGTTTTCGGCTGGCTTTTTGGAATGTGTTAATCATGAAGGTTTCACTGTGTAGTGTATTGACAAATGAATCTCTGTATTCACTTAACATTGTCTGTGAGTACAGAGGGAGGCTTTTCTGGCTTTTCTGTCACGACGACGGCAAGGCGGAAGGCAGCGAGCGAGCTGAGCAAAAAGCGGAACGGGAATAAAAGTGAACTGGCGGGACATCCCGAGCATCGTCGTCATCGCCTCCCCTCTTCTGTCCCTGCGTACTTCTTTGGACAGACAGACAGCGGCTATTAAAGCCTGATTGTTTCAGGTTCACAGGGTGTGAAAGGGCCTGATTGAGGGGCTGTGATCCCAGTGAGGGTGGTCTCACTCTCTCGCTCTCTCCCTCCCCCTCCTTAGTCTCTGTCTCTGGAAGGTGGGAGGAAGAAGTGTGTTGGGGGGAGGCAGTATCGCAGGCGTCACGTGGCACGTTTCGGCCCAAAATGGAATCTGGACAAAAACACACCGCTTGTTGCCGTCTGCCTCTCCCGTGTCACGTGACGCACTATCCCCCCACCCACCCCCTACCTTCCATGATAACTTCCTCTACCTTGGACACACACGTGAACCCTCCAATCAGCGCTCTGTATGCTGATAAGCGACTTATCTTGGCGTCTGATAAAAGCCGAGCGGTGGGCCTCGCTCTCTCCCGTGGCCGCTAATAGGAAGACGACTCCTTCCTGTGTGTGCTCTATTTGTTTAAGACAAGTTCCCATTAAGGAGCCTTTTGGCCTTAACACGCTTGATAAAAAGCAGGGGTGTGTGGGGGGCGTGAGGAAGCCCCCCCACACACACCCCACCCCACCAAGCTCTTCACATGTGGCCAAAGGACAAGTGCACCCTCCATACTGTCTCCCAAACGTACCTTCTCAACCTTGACGGGGGTGGGGGGCGACATAACGTCAACTCCAAGTCATTTTGTAGCGTTACTTATGACGTCAATCAAAACAAAGCCGCTGACTGTTGTTGCTGCCCAGATATTCATCGTATTGCATAAAATTCGGTTTATACGTTAGTCATCATCTAGAGTTATCACTCCGTTGTTGCTGTCAACTTCTTCTGCAGTGTATAGATGGCATACAATGCCGCTGACGATTCTTGCTGCTGTTCACATTCATTTCTCATTTCTCCGTAGTGTGATAGTGCTGGGCTTTATTCTCAACTGCTTAGACATAGAATAGTTGATTATAAAAGTATAGTTTTTCAGACCTAAAATGTCTGTGACTAAACATTTCGACAGAGTGCGTTATTGTTTTCACATTTTCATATAAACAGCAGGTAAACTTGTATGAGTGTAAAAAATGCATTTCTTTGGCTTTTTGGTGACTCTTAAGTTGCATAAAACGTCGCAGTTAAAACTTTCCATTATGTGTCTTACGCCTGTGACTCACATTAAGACCGAATGCATTATTGTTTTCACTCTTTACCATGAAGAGACGATACAGTAACTGCAGTCAAATTGTTAAAATACTTTTTCTTTGGCTTTTTGGAGACTAAATTTGCATCAAATGTTGTAGTCCCGACCTCCATTAGGCATACCTAATGCCTTTGACATTCTGCATAAAAGCAGTAGGAAACATGGATTCCCCCCCCCCCATCTTTTCATGTGTGGTGGGTTTCTCATTTATGAAAAATTGGTTAAAAATATTGAAAAGTGATATGTGTACATAGTGCTTAACTTGTTTTTACACGTGTCTGACTGTGAAGAAACTGGAAAAGCGAAATCTCTGTCAAATTGATGCGAGGGGTCTTACAGATTCTTCTTTTTAATTCTACAGATTCTTCTTCACTTTGTATGACAGTTACCGTACAATCTTTTCCAGGGGTGAGAGATTTTAACAATGGTTCATTCACTTTGTAATATTATTTTTTTTCTCACAATTTTTACACACAAATCAAGAATGCTTAAATCGCAACTAAAAAAAAAAGGTTTTACGACGGTGACAGCTGGACAGAGTAGTTCAATTTCCATTATTTGCTACGGGGGACTAAAATTGACGCTGTATTTAACGCTGCAAAAATGTGCACCCTCGAATGCATCGCCTTGTTGTTTGAATGCAAAACAATTGAGTTATCTCTATTGCATGTGTGCGCACCATCCAGCCCACGCATGCATGTGTGTGTGTGTGTGTGCGTGTGTAAGTGTGTGTGTGTGTGTGTGTTTGTGTGTGTGTTTTAGCACTTTTTGCAGTAAATAAATACGTGCTTTATTAAATCCAGTAAGGGTCCTAATCTGGCCACAGATTAGATTAAAAACCCACTTGAATTCAGATTAGGCCTCAACCTAGAGGTTGTGCACATCTTCAGGCAGGAGTGTTGTTTTTAAAGGGGGGTGGTAGAAAAAAAAGACAGAGGAGGGAGAGGCAAGGGGGGGCACATTTGGGAATGATATTGGCACCTCAAGCATTTCAGGTTACAAGGAACAGCTGTTGGACACACACACACACGCACACACACATTACACTACAGTTGATGGACCCCCACCCAAAAAAAAAAGTGCACCAACTGAAGTCACTCCATCACATGAAGAAGTGATGCAGACAGAAAAAAAAGTCAATTTTCCTTACCTCAACCTGCATCAAACTTCCCAAAGTCCCTGGAAGAGCTTTGCGAGTTCCACTTTTCGCTCCTTGTGCGCTCGGATGCGAGAAGTCCGGATTGTTTCTCCCCACGCACGCGCGGTGTTATCCTCTTTGTTTAAAACTTTGTCCGTCTTTCTTCTTGTTCTTCTTTTCTTTGGTTTCTTTCTCTTGTTTTTTTGTTTTGTTTTTTTTTTTGTTTTTTTTTTGTTTTTGTTTTTTTAGGCTAACGTCGTCGCTCGGCTTCCCAAGTGGAAGCAACAACGTCGGCGGCCCATGTTCGGCAGCAACAAGGGAGTCCCGCAAGTTGCCTCGCTCGGCTCCTCCAAATGCGTAAATGCGCCCCCCAACCCAACTCCACTCCCCTCCTTCTCTCTTGCTCTCCTTCCCTCCCTCCTTCCATGCCTCCACATTCTGCGGACCACCCCGAAACAGGAAGTTCACTTTTTTGGGTTGTTTTTCTTGGAGGAAAAAGAAAAAGAAAAGAAAAGGAACAGACAAGACGATGCTGCGTCTCTCCGTCACTCTTCCATAACGTTCGCAATGCACGCTTGTAAAAAGTGACACATAACTTCTAAATACCTTTTACAAAATAAAAATACAAGTATTTTTATTTTTTACACGTGTCATAAATCAAATCAAGCACGTATAGTAATTTGCTAGCATAAGTCATTTGAATATGTGAGTGTTTTTTATTTTTGTGTTGTTTTGTTTTGTTTTTGTTTTTGTTTTCTAAAGTTGTAAATTCAAGCGTGTGCGGCTGCCTGCCTGCATGTATGTGCGGATGCTGCATGCACACGTTGCTCCGGAATCGACGGCAAAACCCGGACTGGATCTGATTTACGCATGTGTTTGTGCGCCAAATTTGTCACCAAATTTGCGTAGTGCTGTACACATTGGCGCAGTCGAAAGAGAAGCAAAATAATATGAGCTGCATCGGCAGCTGTGATAACAATGCTCCCTTTTGTTTGCGTGTCAAAATGTGCGTCGCCTGCTCTTCTATTGCGTGTTTCCGTGCAGTGCCGCGATTTACGAGTGTCCGTCTTTACGTGACCACACTCGTGACTCAAAACACTCTTATCTCAAATCAACTTTCCTCATTTGAATAAATTCATGGAATTAAATTTGATTTTTATTATATTATTGTCATTTTTTAAAGACTGAAAATTAGCACTGTATAGTAAAATATATGAATGAAGACAAATGTCAATAAGAGGCTTTGTGAAAATCTTACACACACATTGTAACAGGAAGTGACGTGTCTATATGCAAATGATTAACACTGTTTTTCATCCTGACAACTTAAATATGTCGTCTGACCTCAGTATACGTCTCTGCCTGCGCCCCATCAAATTGGCCAAAACCGCTAGCCTACGCCGACAGTTAGACGTAGTCCGAGCAGACGAAAATGCAGATCCACTTTCTGCCACCAGCTTGTCACTGTGCCTTGGACACGCACTTCTGCTGCTCCGGAACGCCCAGCTCGGCGCAGACCGGTCTGCCAATTTGGCAAAAGCCTTGCGCGAAAATCAGAATCCGCCGCCATTTGCGCCCCGCCACAGATGCGCTGTCTACAATAACAGAGTTAACTGCTACCTCAGTATACTTCGGAGTTTAAAGTAAATAAATAAATTACTCGGATGTCTTGTATTCCATATGAAGCTATGATTTGAAGTACACCATTTTTTTAAATTTTCCAGACATACTATGTATTTGCTATTTGCTAGCGCTGCCTCCATTGTGTGTTGCTAACATTGCTAGCGCATCTCGTTGTCAGTATAAGACGTTGTCTGTGAGTATTTGCCGCCGTTTTGTGTCGCTAACATTGCTAGCCCATCAAGTTGTCAGTGTTGCTAGTTGACTTTGTGGCTAGTTGCCTCCATTGTGTGTCGTTAACACTACTAGGACATCTCGTTGTCAGTATAAGTCATTCTCTGTGGGTAGTAGCCACCATTGTGTTTTGTTAACATTGCTAGCGCATCTTGCTGTCAGGGTATGTCATTTTCTGTGGGTAGTTGCCGCCATTGTATTTTGCTAACATTGCTAGCACATCTCGTTGTCAGTATAAGTCATGCTCTGTGGGTAGTAGCCACCATTGTGTTTTGTTAACATTGCTAGCGCATCTTGCTGTCAGGCTATGTTGTTTTCTGTGGGTAGTTGCCGCCATTGTGTTTTGCTAACATTGCTAGCGCATCTCGTTAACAGGATAAGTCATTCTCTGTGGGTAGTAGCCGCCAATGTGTTTTGTTAACATTTCTAGCGCATCTCGCTGTCAGGGTATGTCGTTTTCTGTGGGTAGTTGCCGCCATTGTGTTTTGCTAACATTGCTAGCGCTTCTCGTTGTCAGTATAAGTCGTTCTCTGTGGGTAGTTCCCGCCATTGTGTTTTGCTAACATTGCTAGTGCATCTCGTTGTCAGTATAAGTCATTGTCTGTGGGTAGTAGCCGCCATTGTGGTCTGCTAACATTGCTCGTGCATCTCGTTAACAGTATAAGTCACTGTCTGTGGGTAGTAGCCGCCATTGTGGTTTGTTAACATTGCTAGCGCATCTCGTTGTCAGGGTAAGTCGTTTTCTGTGGGTAGTTGCCACCATTGTGTGTTGCTAACATTGCTAACACATCTATATGCTAGTGCAGCTAGTTGATTCTGTCGGTAGTCCATTGTGTGTTGCTATTTGTTTTGGCAGCGTGCTGGGATGACTGTAAGCATGCTTTATGCATATGTAACAAGCCAAACGTACCCTCGTATCACCAATCAAAATAGAAGAGGGAATGACAGAGCCCCATTGTGGTGTCCGGCCGCTTAAGTAACTATTTGTTTCTATTGGCTATGATTTTCTCTCCCTCTCGCTCTGCTGCGTGGCCCTTGGATATTATTTCAATTCCTCGGTAAGAGGATCACAGCCTGCTCCATATAAAGTGTTTCTTATTATTTGCTGGCCATAGCTCCTCTGCACTGTCAGTGTGTTCACACAGCTTCTGAGATGTTTTGTAGCTCCACAGTGATGGCTGTAAGACAGATAATGATCACTGCCTGTCTTTCCACTGACTTGTCCTTGTAAATTGCGAAATGGAATAGCTTGTAAATCGTTGAGGTTTTTGTCACGTTTCGGATTTTTCTTTACTGCCTCATTCTGCTCTTCAGTATTAATTATTTTTAGTCCAAGTTGGAGCTGTATTTGGTTTAACTGCACACATGATTTCAAACATGATTTGGTAATATTAAAGCCACTGCAGTGCATTAAGGTCATGTTTAATGGCATGCATAGTGTGGTTGACATTTTTTACAGTGTGGACCCTTCGGCATGGACATCTGTGAGAAAAAATGTATGAAAACTATCCACAAGAATTTAATCGGAAATTGTACGAAAAGTTGCAGCACTGTCTATGTCAAAAGACAATTCTGCAAACACTACAAACTTTGTTTTGCACTAAATTCTATTAAAATGCAACAAAGAGACTTTCAAGGTTGCAAATATTTCAAAAAATGTAATATTTCATAATATTTTAGTCATCTTTAGTGATACTTTTGTGATTAAAAGCAATAATTTTGATGAAAAAATGTCTGCATCACTGTGGTTGATCAGAAGAAAGAAAACTGTAGAAAAAAACTAATATTTTCTTATAATGTCATTTTATTGATGAAATGTAGTTTTTGATATTTAAAAAAGAATATTTCACCTTTATTTGCGCAATAATTTACATTTTTAAAAACTTCACTCAACTTAAAATTATTATTATTATTATTATATTATAATTTTGAAATATTATCATATTGACATTTTATTGATTACATTTTTCTTACTTTTTTATATTTAAAAAATACCTTTAGTTGCAAAACAATTAAACGTTTTTCAACTTCATTCAACTTAAAATTCTCACGTTTTGATTTTCTTTCATACAATTTTGACTTCAGTCAACTCTAGTGATGTTTTTGAGGGAATGAAAAAGGGAATGTCATCATTCCCACATCACTGTGGCTGAACAGAAGAAGAAAAAAGTACAAATTTAAATTAACATTTTTCTTGTGAGTTTATTGATGAAATATGTTTAACTTTTTTCATGTAAAACAAAAATGGCTTTATTTGCACAACAATTCAACTTCAGTCAACTTAAAATTCTCATTTTCATTTTGTTATTGTGCTGTTTCAACTGCAGTCAACTGGTTTTATGATTTTTTTTTAAATGTATGTGAATGTCATAATTCTTACATCACTCTGTTTGAACAAAAGAAAATGTAGAATTACAAGGAAAAAAACATTGTTACACTGAATTTGTTTTCTAATTTTATGAACAAAATATTTTCTTAATTTTTAAAATATATTATTTTATTTACATATTATTTAACATTATTGAATGAAGTCAGCATATATGTAAACTTTAATTGCGTAATAGTACGTCTTTTTGTGTAAAATTTTGACTTTATTCATTCAATTAATATTTTTGCTTCTTAAAATTTATTCTAAAAAAATAATAATTCAACTGTGTAAAATCAAAGCTTCATTTCACAATATTTACCTTTTGTGATTTTTAAAATATATATTTTTGTATTCTTAGAAATGTAAATGAATGTCATAATTCCACATCCTGAGATTACAACTATGATTACATCTTGTAATATTTTGACTTTATCCTCATAATATTCTGACATTAGTCAACTTTAGTGGTATTCAATACGATTAAATATTTTTTTTAAAAACACATTAACACATTTTTCTTCTATGCAGAAACACGCAGTCAGCATGAATCCAATCACGGAGTAATATCTTAGCCTAATACCAAAATAAGTGGCTTTAAAAGTCAAAGCAGGGAGAGTCAGTAGTCGAACAGTTGGTGACCTGGATGAAGGCAAGAGTCCTGTGAGGCCTTGTGAACTGTAACAGTAGCATTTTGTCAATGAGAGTCTCGGGACTTTAAGTCCCCCATATAGCCGCCAAAGCTGAGAGTTCTTGGCCCCCGAAGCAGCTTGCAGATGCTGGAGCCATATGCTGGCCCTCACAATCCCGCGCCGCTTTGTCAATGGACGGGATTAAAGGTGAACGGGCAAATCCAGTCAGTGCATGAGTCAAAGTATAGTCGCTGAGTTTTGCTATTTCGGTCATGACTCCATTCTGCTCGGGAAATAACGCAATATACAACATCCACCATCACTCCAAATCTATTTACTTCATACTACTGGATGAGCGGAAATGCCTTTGTAGCATTGTTTATTGCAGAGGCACTGTCGGAAAATTCCAGTATTAAATAATGGATCCATCTCCATTCCAAAAGTCTCTATAGACTTCCTTTTTTTCTATTTCGTTTCATATATCATTCAGACAGACTTGCAGTCCTCAGCATTAGGCTATGCAGTTTTTGTACAATTTTAAAATGTTTGTTTTCCTCAAGTTTTTAAGATTAACATGATGGAGAGGTGATTTCTTACTAGCTAACATATCAGAAACAGCTCATCACTGCAAAATAAAAGCACAATAATAATGCGGCTTGTGCGGGTGTACCTAATGTTGTGGCATTATTCTTACAGTTCTTGCCCATGGCTCATCAATTGATTTGAACATCAATTGAACAACTGCAGTTAAGCGCCAGTTTCAGAAGCTTTATGGACCTCACACTGTTCCAAAACGAAGTACAGTTTACGCATTCCATGGCAATTTTCGGTAACTTGGCTTTCGAAACTGCTACTACCACCACCGATGATAGCACCGAACCGAACTGCTAGAGCAGGCGTTAGCGCAAAAAGCTAGGGAAAATCTATCCGCACAGATGCACTGGAACTCAATATCAACAAAAGCTCAATTCAGCAGATTCTTCACACGTGATGAAGGTTTACCCGGACCGATTTCAGGTTGTTGAGCATCATAATCCTCCGCTTGAAGCCTTTGAACAACTTGAGGTCGGTACGGCTTGAGTTTTATCACTCTCCAAATCATCTGTTGAATCCAGTTTTTGTTTATGCTAAGTTCCAAAGCACAAACGCCCGCTCTAAGAGTTCAGTGTTTTCATCAGTGGTGGTAGTAGCAGGCCTTCCGCCACATGGTTTATCAAGAACAGATCCTGTTTCGAGAAACTTATCAGGGACAGTGTTAATTGTATAATGCGTTGGAGCAGTGTGACGGCCATAAAGCTTCTCAAACTGGCGCTTGAACTGCAGTCGGGGACCCAAAAACTTCCTGCCAGGTGGCAGTTATTTTAAGAAAAGTCTATAGTGTCTTTTGGGGCATCCTGCAGTATACAACCACACACTCACGCGCCCACACACACACTATTAATAGCTGCCCATCAAAGGTACCTTAAATGGACAGTTAATGCTCGAAAACCCTTGAATATGTTAAAAGTAATTCTGCGAAAAAGAGTGAAAAATTTAGGTGTGATAAAGGGGGCGGGGCGGGGGCGGCGGGGAAATAGAAATCTTGAAGGGGACAAATGCGTTTTCGCAGCACTGGACAGTGGGGTGAAACCCTGCTTGAAAACCACAAATATTGATCAGAAGAATTTTGCAGATTCTGTCATGTTGTGAATGGAGCACATGGAGAGAAGAGGTGAGTGAACCAGACATCTGTCCACTCCCAAAGCTCATGCAGGTTTAAGACGGATTAGAAAGACGGCAAGTATCGCTGCAGGTAAACCAAAGATGAAGCTCCTGGCCAAGACGGTCTTTTTAGGAATCAAGTAAAGCTGCCAATGTAAAACAAGCTTCACTTTTTTTTTTTTTTTTTTTACATTTCCTTTCAATGTAAAATTTTGCAGGCTACCAGATGCAGCAACATACAAAGATGTATTAAGAAATGTTATGGTCAGAAAAAAATATATATATTTTTTTAAATTGTAAGAATAATGAAGTATTTGTACAAGGAAAACATGATTTTACAAAGATATTCATAGTTACAAGAGAAAAAGTGGCAATTTTATAAGAATATTTATTATAAGGCGGCATGGTGGCCGACTGGTTAGAGTGTCAGCCTCACAGTTCTGAGGACCGGAGTTCAATCCCCGTCCCCGCCTGTGTGGAGTTTGCATGTTCTCCCCGTGCCTGCGTGGGTTTTCTCCGGGCACTCCGGTTTCCTCCCACATCCCAAAAGCATGCATTCATTGGAGACTCTAAATCGCCCGTAGGTGTGATTGTGAGTCTAAATGGTTGTTTGTTTGTATGTGCCCTGCGATTGGCTGGCAACCAGTTCAGGGTGTACCCCGCCTCCTGCCCGATGACAGCTGGGATAGGCTCCAGCACGCCCGCGACCCTAGTGAGGAGAAGCGGCTCAGAAAATGGATGGATGGATGGAGAGTTATTATAAGAAAAAGGGTTTTTTTTTTTTTGAATAAAGCAATTACATTTTGAATGGAAACAAATGAAAATCTATTCCAAAAAATGAGAAAAAGTGTGTCTTTGTCATTTTAGGAGAATAAAGTGATATCATGAGGAGAAATGTAATATTACGAGAATGTTTTCTATTTGTGAGGCATTTTTTTTATTATTCGTGAGAAAAGACGGTGAATGTTATGATAATAATGTAATAGTGAGGAAAAAATTTATATGATGAGCATAAAGTGAGATTTTTCAGGGGAAACTTAAAAATATGAAAACAAAGACTTCAAAGTTGCATGAACAAAAAAGTAGGGTTTTTTTTTGCAAAAAAAGATTCAATATTTACTTTTTTAAAATAAACTTTTATATTTTATGTATTTATTTATATTATGAAAATGGGATCATATTTTTCCCAAGACATTTTTTTTTTTCGAGAAGTCATGATAAAAAAAAAAATCAAAATTCCCACACAAAGGTATGTCTTTTGTCTTGTAATATTACATTTTTCTCATAAAGATTGTTTTCGATAGTACCATTAATTTTCTTATTAACCATGGTTTTCTCCGGGCACTCCGGTTTCCTCCCACATCCCACAAACATGCATGGTAGATGAATCGAAGTCTCTAAATTGCCCCTGGGGGTGAATGTGAGTGCGAATGGTTGTTTGTTGATGTGTTCCCTGCGATTGGCTGGCAACCAGTTCAGGGTGTACCCCGCCTCCTGCCCAAAGGTAGCTGGGATCGGCTCCAGCACGCCCGCGACCCTTGTGAGGATAATTGGCTTGGAAAATCAATGGATGGCTGTTGATTCCGCTTTCAACCCCGTTATGTTCGATCCTTGGATACTTCAGAAATGTTCATGTGTCAATGTGTGTTCAGTCATTGCAAATGAAAAAATAATGGTAAAAATATCTAATTTAAAAAATGAACAAAAATAAGATCACAGTAGACATTTGTTCCAAAGATTTGTATTAAATAATATTTTTGAACGGCTCAATTTGTCCCTCATCACACTTGGAGAGTTAAATCGAGCAAAGTAAGTTTCATACCAAAAGCGTCTTTTCAATTTGACCTCGAAAATAGCAGGAGGGTTCATTAGCAGACTGGGAGATCTTTGAGTGTCCCGGGCACAAAGTGAGGATGCTGATCTTGTCCGTGCAGGTTGTAAGAGGGGGCAGAAAGCATCTGTTGCTAAGTCGCACGGCACCTGGACACCATTCCCACATGCAGCAAAATCCAGCAGATTCTTTTAGGGGGATTTGTTTTTCCATTGCAGATGGTCACTTGCACGTTTTCTTCATCCCATTGGTCCGGGTCCCGCAGTGACAGTGGCTCATATATAAGGCGACACTCTCGCTCTCTCTTTCTCTTCTTGTGTGCTGCAAATCCTGGGCCCACGCTCCTCCAGAAGACTTGCAACTGCAGGTAAGAATTGGACACTGCTTGTTTCGAAATCAATGCAAATGCCTTAATGGTGCATGCATGTGTTTGCACTGCAGATATTGTAAGGTGGTTGCACTGGAGCATTTTAGCTGGTAGAATAATATTTCAAAAGTCACTGGCCACAACATTAGGTACGCCTGCACAAGGCATTATTATTATTGTTGTGCTTGTATTTTGCAGTGATGTACCAAAGCACTGAATCATGTTAAGAGCTGTTTCTAATATGTTGGCTTGTAAGAAATCACCTCGTAACAATCATGTTAATCTTAAAAACTCGAGGAGAGCAAATATTTTAAAATTGTACAAAAATTGTTTGACCTCTTTTTTTTTCTTGTTGAACAGTAAGTAATACAGTTTCTTTAAATTCAAAATGCAATCTAATAATAATATGTAATAATACTATACAATACAACATAATAATATGGTAATAATAATTTATTTAATTTCTGGGATTTTAATTGACTTAATTCCTTAAAGTTTTCATATATATTCCCAAAAGTATATATTAAAAGAAAATATTATTATATATATTATTTTAAAAAACGGTCAAGCATGTAGTGATTCATTTGGACCTGCAACATTTTTGATCAAATTTAAGACAAATGTCACATAAAATTCTTCTATTTTTATCTATGGTATTTTCCATATATATATATATATATATATATATATACACACACACACACACACACACACGCATACCAAATAATCAAACATAATAGGAATTTCAACCACACTAACACACATTGTAAAATTGCATTGATATCAAATTTGATCTTTTTTAATTAGAATCATCTATATTAAAAGCTGATTTCTTCTGAATGCATGAGCCTTGCGGTCAACGTGTCTTATCTGTTACTACAGTGGATTCCCATTGTGATCACGGTAGGTTATCTTATCTTGCTTTATGGCCGTGGCAGTGTCTGTCATCTGCTGGTCATTCATTGTAAGTGCATAAGAAAGTCCTCAAAACGGCAAGTACAGCAACAGATGGGACTATCTGCGTCCACAGCAGTGTTTTAGGGCCCGTCAGGGACACAGTTCAGTTTTTGTTTTGCAATAGAACATGTAACAAGGCGGCATGGTGGACAACTGGTTAGCACATCTGTCTCACAGTTCAAATCCGGCCTCGCCTGTGTGGCGGTTGCATGTTCTCCCCGTGCCTGCGTGGGTTTTCTCCGGGTACTCCGGTTTCCTCCCACATCCCAAAAACATTAATGGTAGGTTCAGAAAAGACTCTAAATTGCCCGTAGGTGTGAATGGTTGTTTGTCTCTATGTGCCCTGCGATTGGCTGGCGACCACTTCAAGGGTGTACCCCGCCTCTTGCCCGCAGTTAGCTGGGATGGGCTCCGGCACGCCCGCGACCCGTGTGAGGAGAAGCAGTAGAGAAAATGGATGAGTGGAACATGTAGCAATCTGTGAACACATTAGTTAAGCAACACATTTTCAACGCACAAAGAGTCACGAGAGTTAAGAGTAAAATGTTGAAGGGGGTGAGGGTATGGGGGAGTATTGTTTTAAACACACTGCAGGAAATACGAGAAACAGGTGTGCTCTGGAGACACTGCCACTAGAGGGCAGCATTGCTCAACGATAGGAATGGGACTGAAAAGTTCAGCATCCCCAGGATCCTTGACCACTGTACAGTATTGTATAGAAACACAAGTTTCATGTACTGCATTAAACTTATAATCATAGTTATAATAATAATAATAATAATACACAGCCTGGGTATATAGTTGATCAAATTAATAATAAAACAAAAATCACCCCAATTTTTATTGAAAAAACTATTTTCTTTTCATTTGATGTCTATTGGCAAAGTGTGTATCAAGAAAGTACGTACATATTCACCACTAAGAGAAAATCACTTCCACCGTGTCATCGTGTTATTATTATATTACAGTTGAAAACAACCATCGGGCAGTATGTTCAGCAGGAGCACTTACGGTTAAAGTACATGAAGTTCAACAAGCTGTTTGTTACCTTGCATTCACTTGGCCCCTGTGAGAATCAAGGTCATGTGTGTCATCTTCAAATTGATGAAACACTTTGCAGCATGCACAATGTCAATGAGTGATGAAAGTGGCGGCAAGTGTTAAAAAGTGAGGCCGGCCGGTGTGCAATAACCTGATTAGGTGTTTAGTCCTGCTTGACAGAATTAGCTCCCCCGCAGGAACAGGAACTTGTGCTGTAAGAGCTGAGGGTGAGGCTGGAACAGCACGGACAGCGACATTAATTCCCTCAGCTTGTGCTTTCTGGAGATCCTGGACTATTTGCATTCGCACTTTCCATTTGGACCTTAATTTCCACACTTTCAATGGTCTGCATACGTGTTACATCATGTATTTACATCATACGCAGTGGTCTGTGCGCTACTATTGTGCCTGTGCCATAATTACATCATAGTCAATGTGGTCCCTGCACCTCTAATGTATTTACGCCATAATCAGTGGTCTGTCTCTTATGTTCCATTTTCAGACAGTGTTGGGAAGCTTACGTTGGAAATATAGTTACAACCGATCTTGTTGAAAATGTAATAGTAGAGTCACTATTTCAATGACTTTCTCAAAGTAATATAACGAATTCTTCTTCGAAAATGGAGTAAAGCCATAGCTCATTATTTTGGAATTACCCACATATTTACACACATAATAAACTGATAACAAAACATGATAAAGTGCAAGTAAAAACATATTTATTGCATTATATGTGTACAGCATGTGGAAACCCACCATACCATACCATGTTGACCTCATGACAAAAGTGCACAATTTAGACAATATCGCTTCATATGACAACCCAGATAAGTGAATGTTCCATAAATAAGTCAACAATTATAAAGATGAGACTGTTCAAAAGTAAATGTTCTTTCATGTGTTAAAAAGTGTACCTATGAGTCTAACTTTTCAAAATCTCAGACAATCACAAGTGTCGGTTTTAGAAGGAGGAAGTGATATGAAAACAATAAGAGCTTTTCCAGCTCGTTTTCAAATGTAACTAAAATTGTAATCATGGAAATTTTACCAAGCAACTGTAATTTAATTGCATATTTTGTCTCAGCAATTTAGTGGATTAAAATTACATGAATTTTGTAATTAAAATACGTAATCTTATGACAACACAGAGTTTAGACCATATTTACATTGTAGTTAGCGGTCTGTGCACTCCTGTTGTGCCAAATGTGTACTATATTCAATGGCTTGCCATACCATATTTCATGATTTGTGCACCTCATGTACCATATTTACATTGCAATCAATTGTTTATGCACATCTACTGTGGCATACATACTGTACACCATAGTCAATCAACTGAGCACCTCTAATTAGCCATATTTACATTACTTTTAATGGTATCCGCGCCTCAAATATCAATTTACACCCGAGTGATTTTAGGTCAGTCGACTTGGGATTTTGAGTGATCACAGTAAAGCATGCAGGCGTCAATTTAGTTGGATTTCGCCTTGTAGTAAATGTCTCCAAGTGCCCCACATTACTTAATATATGCTATTGGTGTAGCCTATTAGTCAACACTAGTCTCTCGCCATTTTATCAACAATATATGAGCATTTCATCCATTACACCAGCATCCACTTCGAGAGTCAAGCAGCCTAAAAGAGTAAATACAACATGACATTATTAATACTAACAAAATGGGTTTCAGTCTAGCGAAATCAAATGTTCTCTATTTCAGGCGTTCTCGACTTCTTGGATCCAGTTTTCTCCGACCAGTCCATGGAAGATGCAGTGTACTGTTGTTGTGGTTAAGGCAGGCGTGATGTAACGTAGAGATTTAACAGATAACTGGGTCTGTCCTAATGGGATCACCCCGTGGATTTAAAAGTTATTTCAAGTGCTGCCGCCATCGTAACATGAACGTCGACCACATTAGACCTACTTCAAACCTTACTTATATCATGTTTGTTGTATTCGCACATGAACATACCTTTGACTGTACAGTGACATCCCCGCCCATTTGCGGTTTGCGACTCACGAATAGACCTATTCGTGTAATCATTGTGTATTTTTGTGCTCTTTCTATAGTGCCACAAGATGCCGCCAAAGCTCTGCCTAAAAGGAAAGTAATCATTTTGATTATGCAAGTATCTTGAAGTGATACATCTCGACTGTTATAGCAGAAACTGGAGGACGGGTACCCTGGGTTATTGTTATTTTTTGGGTGGGGGCTGGAACGGATCAATGGCCTTTCCATTTGGTTCAATGGGGAAGGATTATTTGAGATATGCGTTTCAGCAACTCTGGAAGTCCTTTGATGAAAATCCTGACAAATACAAATAACAATGCAGTATTACAAGAACACTGCAGTAAGAGTAACAAGTAGCGATGAACATATTTTAGCAAGAAATATGAGGTCGACACATATGGTATGCTTTCGTGGGCCACGTAAAATACGCGGCCAGCCAGATCAGTCCCCAGGGCCTTGAATTTGACCCCTGGACCTTCGTGCGAGTACGTCAAAGTACGAGCCCGGAATGGTTATTTCGAACCAGAATGGCTGACCTGCTGTTCAGCTTTGAGCATTGATTGTTGAGACCTTTTTGTGCGTCATGTTATGATAGGATTGCCCACCCAATTTCATGTTGATTGGAGAAACTGGTGTTGGGGGCTTCTTTTTTCTAACATTACAGGCAAATATTGAGTGAGTTTTAGGAGATCTTAGAAGACTCCTAAAATACCAACCAAAAAAAAAATCACCAGCATCCCCCATCTATCAAGGATACCTGCTTCTGATCTGCAGATAGCTGAATCCGCGGGTGCCGAACCACGAGTATGAGGGGGTCCACTCCACCTCAAAGTGGAGTGTTCAACATGCAAAACATTTAAACATGATTTATCCTTTCTTTCAATGACTTTTCAATGTTACCGTGTCATTCGTGGAGGCAGACGGGACGGTGCTGCTCGTCGGCATGCAAGTGCATCTTCGCATTTCGTTTTTGTCAAAGACCGGTATTTGTTTAGGAGGGCTGAAGATTGCTTTTAGAGGGGCTTGAGAAGTTCCCCTGAAATAGGCCTCGCAACGCCACTGCCTCAAGGCACGCATCACAGTTTGATGACGCATGCGGACGTGCGACTATCCGTGACCGGGGTTGCCAAATAAGGCGTAAATTCCCTTACATATGAAAACTGGTGTTTTTAGCCAGGTTTCGTCTTTGAAGCCTCGAAGGAAACCTGGCGCTCTTTGGAATGAAAATGAAGTACCGTTCACAAACCGTTCACAGACGGCAGAATGAGTGTGTTCACAATAATGTTCATCAGGCACAATTGCACAAAGTTTACCCAAAATATGAACAAGTTCATGAACTTTCGTTCACTTAACTCGTTAAGGTATAACGTTGCCACCTAATGTGGGCGGAGCATTGGGGTCAAAGTTTAATGATCATTTTGAGGATTATGTTGGTTGATTTGATTTCTCGTGAGGGCGCACGCTGTTGACAAGGTGGAATTTTACAGGCGTTCCACGATTTCTTTTCACTTTTGTTGACAGTTCAACCTTGGACTAATCCAATCTTCTTGCATTACGTTGATGCGGTTCACTGTTGACCCGCGGAGAGGAGGGTGCATGGGAACAGTGTCTTCCCAGGTTAGCTTGCCATGACGCTGCAAGGGGATGAGGTCAAAGTCACAATTTATTAACGCTCCCAAAAGGAGATTTGGTGGGATTGTGTGGAGTGAAGGATTGGGGCTTTAGTGGCCAACGGTGGATCAGTGTGTCAGTATATCAGTGAGTCAGTAGGCTTTTAGTTTTTCCCCATAGTGGGTGAGCGATCTGCTTTCCATTGGCGGCGCCGGTGCCGGTGAAAATGAGTACTCACCTGCTTATGACAGGAACTGTCCTCGCTGCGACTGGCGCGACAGCGACACGCAGTCTCAGTCCCATGCTCGGATCTCAGTGTTTATTTCAATTATTTGGTCTTGGTTTTCATTTGATAACGTCTTTATTTGCTCGGTCACTTGTTTCACGTCTCACCTTCACAAATAGGCACGCGCGCTCGATGAACCACGTGTGTATTTATCCATGAATTGAATCATGTGTTCTCAAGTGCACATCAAGTAGACTAAGGAACCTATCGCTACCTTTGCAATCACGGGACACTTCATTAGGTACACCTGCACGATAGCTGCTATAAATATGCCTTTATAGAGATAATAATGGTTATTATTAATTCATGCCCCTTTAGAGACAATGTTTATTATCATTTTATTACGATGGCTACTACTATTATTATTATAGTTGTTGTTCTTGTAATTGTTGTTATTATTTGCTTTGATGGCCCCTGACAAATTAAGCATATTTCAGTGGATTTGAATAATTGTTGTACAATGCTCGGTTTGAAATGTACCTTTATATCATACCTTTACTCATATTAACTATTTTTTTATTTTTTATCTTAATTTTATCCCATGCTCCTGAAAATGACATCATTTGGAAATGGAATAATGTCATTCAAATTAAATTGAATTCGAATCACATTTTATTTAAATTCTCATGAGGTTAGCGATAGTAGTAATAATATAAAATAAAATACTGCAAAGATAGAATTACAACGATTGAAAAGATTAATGTTAATTCATTCGTTTTATTTGAGAACTGCAAATGTCATATTGGTGTACAAAAATGTGTTAACCACTTGAATATTAATTATTAAATACAATAGAACACTCTTTGAACTCAAATTTGTATTTTGGATTCATTTGAAATATTGTACTTTTTGAAAATGCTTATTACTATTATTATTATTATTTGTTTATTTTTATTTATTTTTTTGCTAGTAAGATGAGGAGTAGGGCAATTTAGAGTCTTCAATCAACCTAGCATGCATGTTTTTGGGATGTGGGAGTAAACCGGAGTGCCCGGACAAAACCCACGCAGCCACGGGGAGAACATGCAAACTCCACACGGGTGGGGCCGGGGATTGAACCCCAGTCCTCAGAACTGTGAGGCAGACGCGCTAGCCAGTCGGCCACTGTGCCGCACGTGACAAATATAATGACAAATATTAATGGTTTGCAGTGTCATGTCCGAGTAGACCATCCCATAATGTAGCCAGACAGTTATGACTGAACGTGTAGCGTCTACTTGTCGTGCTCTTGAACTCTGCCTATTTGTTGTGGTTTCACTGTGACTTGTTTATTTACCTGCTGTTTGCCTCATCAGCTATCATTGCACATTGTACGCTGTACTTGAAGTCAATTTACAATGCAATTGAACTCTGTCTATCTGTTGTGGTTTTATTTGACTTAGTTATTCAACTTATTACATTTTTATTCAAGCACCATCCACTTGTGAAGGGACTAAAGATGGAAATTAGCCATTGGCTGGAATCTTGTATGTTTACATTTTTACAATGTTTTAGCAATATACGCTGCCCCCCCCCCCCCCCCCCGCCCACCCCACTCACACACACACACGCAAATAAAACAAACAAACTATAGAAGATGGAGAATATGCATCTAAAATAATCTTGCTACAATAAAGCAAACATTCGCCTTAGACAGTGATTAGAGTTCATTTGGATTGTTGACGCAAATTCTATTGGCTGACCCGCCAAGTGTTTGATTTAATCTTTGGACCATAACAAGGTACCCCCGCCTTTCGCTCAAAGTCAGCTGGGATAGGCTCGAGCGTACTGGTGACTCTAATGAGGACAAACTAAAAAAAATAATGCGAATGGTTGTTTGTTTGTATGTGCCCTGCGATTGGCTGGCAACCAGTTCAGGGTGTACCCCGCCTCCTGCCCGATGGTAGCTGGGATAGGCTCCAGCACGCCCGCGACCCTTGTGAGGAGAAGCGGCTCAGAAAATGGATGGATGGATGGATGGATGGAGCTTTGCCAAGTCATTGGTTTTAAAAGCGCCTCTCTAAATCAAGATCTGAATTCCAGCCATCCATTTTCTATAGCTCTCGTTCTCATTAGGGTTACGGGTGAGCTATCCGAGGTGACTTTTGGCGAGAGAAGTGGGGTCCACAATGGACTGGTCACCAGTCAATTGCAGGACACATACTGTATAGACAAACAGCCATTCTCTTTAACATTCACACCAATTTCGCCGAATACTCGAGTAATCGCCCCCACCCCCAAAAAACTTCCTTTTCACATGCATTTTATTCCAATTTCTGAGGGATGGAGTTCCATTTTTAAACTGCATATGTTGGTACTGAAAGTATAGTATAAACTCTACGACATTTGAGACAACAAGATCAGCCTTTGGTAAAGGGTTATCATTTAGCATTAGCCCGCGAGTGATTACCATTTTAAGTATTAAAAAAAAAAAAACAACAAAAAAAAACACGTTAACTACCATTCAGGGCACTCATACATCATGTTGTATGTACATTACGCATCTAACAGTGTCTTAAAAATCACTTACAGACGCTCCTCTATCATTTTTGGCAAAGTTTATCAGTGGCCCAACACCGTGTCTGTCTGCAATATATGTCTGTGTGAAACATTGGTCCCGGCAGCATTTTTTCCCACAGCTCTAAAAATGTTTATATTGTAATTTGTCTCTTCTTTACTTGGTGTGTCGAACCACAACGAGATGAGGCACACATGCCCAGGATGTCGTAATTTATCCTTGCGTTAGCTCACATGAAGAGATAATTTACCCACCTAGTGAAATGAAAATGAGCTCATGCCAAGGGAATGTGACAACTGTTGACACACCAAACACAGACAGTCGATAAAACCACTTCCACTGTTTGTATTAGCAAACACACCCTTTGCCTTGCCGACCGTGGACATGACACGTAGCATGCCAGCTGAAATTGGTCTTTTGGACACAAGCGAAGAACATCTGTGTGTTTGTGGTTTCCATTATATGGGAGCTGGTCGGTTTACACAAGAAACAGCGCTAACACGAACAGCTGGAAACGAAAACCTAACAAACAGGACAAAACATGAACATGGGTCACAAGAAAACAAGACATAACATGAAATTAGAACGCACGGATCATGACATCGATTCAAGCTTTGCGGATTACCATGACCTGGACGACAAAATCTACACAGTCATCAAGAAAAATTTTTTTTTAGCAAGCACATTGGTATTTGTTTATTGATGTTGTGACAGAAAGTAAAATATGACTTGGGCAATTATCATTCATCCATTCATTCATCTTCCGTTCCGCTTATCCTCACAAGGGTCGCGAACGTGCTGAAGCCTATCCCAGCTTTCTTTGGGCGAGAGGCGGGGTAAAACCTGAACTTGATGCCAGCCAATCCCATGGCACATATAAACAAAAAAACATTCACACTCACATTCACACCTACGGGCAATTTAGAGTCTTCAATTTACCTACCGTGCATGTTTTTGGGATGTGGACGAGAAACCCACACGGGCACGGGGAGAACATGCAAACTCCACACAGGCAGGGCCGGGATTTGAACCCCAGTCCTGAGAACTGTGAGGCAGATGTGCTAACCAGTCGACCGCCGGGCAGTTAGCAAGCAAATGACATTTTTAATTTAATGTAATTTAAGATGCAGTAAAAGAAACCCAGCAGAGATGCATGTGTTCATTTATTTTATTCCAAAATAGATTGCAACTGCAATGCTGTGATTAGAAAAAAATATGACTGTGAATCATTCAATAAAATATAGTATCATATATAAAACAATAAAAACATAATTAAAGTCATGATATTACATTAAATTCATCACTACAGACAAAAGCCACCCATTTTAACACAAATAGAACCTGAGAAAATACATTGATTGACATTCGTTTTTCTGTGGGCTACTTTATATTGTGAAGTAAACTATCACCCAGTTTGTTTACACATCCTTTTCGAGGACAATTGTCTCAGGGTGTTAAAGTGCTTATTATGGTACGATGGCAACAAGATGCTAATAACAATATGAATAATAATAATACAAAAACCGTCTGCGTTAAACAGTAAAACGACAATTCAAGTGCAGCTTTGGAGGCAACATATGTCCTAACAATTGTGGCTGAAGTAAAAGATCATATTTGTACTATTAGCCAATGTATAAGGTTTGCAGTTTACAATGTGAGCATAGTGTAAACAAAACAAAAAAGAATCCAACAAAAAACATGCTATGATATTTATACTGGCCGGTTTAGTTGTTTTATGATTATTAGTGTGCATACTGGCATTTTGAATCTGCCCCAAACACCAAACACAGCGAGTTGACCACCTGTTGTGCAATTGGGATGATGTCAAGTACCCCTCGTGGAATGATTAACGGGCTGCGTTTTGCTGGAAAGCTTCTAATTATACATCGCACCAGTAAACTTTGGACTTTGACAACTATACGTGACAACATACAGCAGCACATGCCATTCTGACCCATCCGCCGCGCAGACCTTCACATTACCTGACCACTGATGCAATCGTGTCCCAATGATTGCCAAATTGTGACCTCGGGTTCACATGCTGTTTGTGTTGCCCAACTTCAAAGACCGCTTGTGTCAACAATACAGTGGAGATGCTGATTAAACATATTTCGCTCAGCCCTTTTATCTTATTTTTTTTAAACCCCTCCAGTGTTTTCGTACGTTAAAGTCACGTGACCCTGACTTAAAACCGGCCATTCAAACAGGGTCTCCGTTAAGGCTACGGCTATCAAGTATTTTTTGAATTGATTATTCTACCTACCGATTATCTCATTGATTAATCGAGTAATTGGATAAAAAGCTATTTTGCATTATGAAACAACTAAATGTGCATGTGAGGTACAGGTATTATTATTATTATTCCTCACGTGCCACATTCTATCTGTGACTTTGAGTGTGTGTGGCTTTAAAAGGTGGGGCCCGGTGAGTGATGTGTACGTCAGCAAATGACAGCGTAGAATTGACTGCTGGGAGCTCGGATTGCGGGTGGCTGAAAACTGGCAAACCGTTTGCCAGTCTGCATTTTGAGTGCCTCTTCATCAGTTGTGGCCTTAGCAGCTTGTGTATGAATGTGATTGTTATGTGGTTGTTTTATGACTGTATGTTTAATAAAATAATTGAAAGTGCACCAGCTACTGTGTCTGTCCTTGACCACTTGTGGGGCCATTGCAATATGTTGTAACTAGTCGGTGGTAGGCAATATTAAATTAGCTAAAATCGATACTTTGTGTTTGCGAGGTTTTGTTGCCCCAATCAGAAGCAGGTATCCTAGAAAGATGGGCCACGCTGGTGGAAATATTTCGGGGGAATCCTCCACACAATGCTCCAAAATCCTGTCTGCTGGAAAGTTAAAAATAATATAGCCCCCAACACCCCTTTGACCGATCGACCCAAATTGGGTGAAAATGTGTATCAAAATAGGATGCTTGAAAATGTCTTGAAGTCGACCATTTTGGTTCAAAGCAGTCATTTTCGGCGAATATCAGGGCAATGGCCTGTCAATCTCGGCATTCAGCTTTTCAGTGGTTGTAATGCCAGTAAAAGAATCTGTTTGGTGCGATGATTCCTGATGCATTTATATGTGGCTGTAATTTTCTGTACTCTTTCCTCGGAAAATGTTGTTTTGAAATTCTATAAATCGGTATTCCTATGTCTTCAAATGCATCTAATCTTGGAGCCAATGGCGAGCCGTTTGTGACCATCTGTACTACACATACAATACTCTAGGACTGCTGCATAAAAACTTAACTACACAAGGGTACAAACTCTTATGTGCATCCACAGGACTCCACAATCATGTCAGGCACGTCGGTTTTGATGATACTGTGCTGAGAGTTGAAGTACACCATGGACAGAGGCTGTCGCTCCGTGGGAACGCAACACGAAGACGCAGCCGTGTTGATACCGCTGACCTTCAGCTGGCTCAAGACGGTGGCGTGGAAGGACGCGGCGATACCTGGAGATCCGGCCAGGTGCTGCGGGCACTGCCCCACGCAGTAGTTCATGTGGTAGCCCTCGGGCGCGATGATCCAGTCGTGCCACTGGATGTCCTTAAACTTGATGAACAAGTCTTTCTTGCAGCACACGGTGACGTCATCGCCGCACCGCAATGAGCGCTTCCTGAGCAAGTGTCTGGCGGGGTCGTCGCGTAGACGCACCTGGGCCATCAGGAAGGGCTTATACAGGGTGTTGGCGGAGTTTTCCAGGGAGCAAAGATTTCTCCCATCCTCATTGCAGCTCACTTCCAGACGGAGTCGCTTCTGGCCACCGTCCAGGAAGGCCTGCAGGGTGCGGCTGATGGGGAAGGTGTGCCAGTTACCCTCCTGGACCTCCAGCATCTTTTCTATCACCAAGGTCCGGTTTGAATCTCCACCGTCTATGGTGAGGAAGACTTGAGCTGGCACTTGAAGGGGCGACTTGGAGGAGCGGACGTAGATCCACAGGGAGGACTGCAGCACCTGGATACTGCGGCCATGTTCTTGCAGGAACTGGAAGGAAAGGCTGAGATTTGCCTCGTCCCCGTGGAGACTTTCGTCTGTGGATTAAACACAAGGTAAGGAAATGACATTGAACCACAATGACAGAATGTGTCCATGGCCGACCGACATCAGTTTGTATGTTGATCATTTTAGACGAACTGTACGAGCAAATGACACGATATAGAAACAGTGGCAATGCCTTCAGTCTGTCCATGTTTCTGTTCATATCCAAGTCCATCCATCCATATATCTGTCTGGTGTCCATCCGTTTGTCCGTCTACGATGCCTTCTGGTTGTCAGTCCATTTGTCCTTCTGTATCTATGATACCTTAGAGCAGGGGTGTCAAACTCATTTTTGTCACGGGTCCACATCGCAGTTATGACTTCCCTCGGGGGGCCGTCAACGACTGTGGACCCATATAAATTAAAGATGACCTCATATCCTGTAATTACAGTATACACAACACATTGATGAATAACCAGCTTTGAAACCAGAAGCCTATAAAAACACGTTTTTCAACGATTACATTTCTTTTCAAAGGGGGATCGGTAAAAAAAAAAAAATGCTTGCAAATATCTCAATGGTATTACACCAGAAAGCAATTAGCGATTTTGATTTGCTTTCGCGGGCCACATAAAATGATGTGGAGGGCCGGATCTGGCCCCGGGCCACCAGTTTGACACCTGTGCCTAAGAACTTTCTGTCTGTTCATCTGTTATGTTTACTGTATAACAGTGTCCAGCTTTGTCTTTTTGTACTGCACCTCTGTCCGTCTGTCTGTCTATGCTTTCCTAAAACTATGTATTGTTGTCCGTCCATGATGCCTTCAAGCTGTCTGCCTGTCCTTCCATTATCCAGCTGCTTGTCCGTCATTCTTGTCCGTCCATCTTACTGTGATTTTTTTTTATCAGGCATCTGTGTGTCTGTCTTTATATCTTCCATATATCTTCCATCCATCCATCCATCCATCCATCATGCCTTCCACCCACGTGTCTGTCTGTAGATGAATCCATCCATCCGTTTATCGACTTTCCTCTCTGGGTCAAAAACAGAAAACCCTTTTTAAATTGTCAGTTTGCGAGTCAGGCTGAGATACCAGCTCAATAGATCAACTCACTGCAGAGAGAGTTGTCCCAAACTAGCCAAGAAAGTGCTGGTATTATTTGAACACTGATGACTCGAAAACAGGTGAGAGATTCTCCCGTGCACTTTCACCTAGTTTGCTCACAACCCGAGCTGACAAGCAAAGCGCAAATAATCCATTTGATTCATCATTTTGCGCAATGGCAAGTGCCAGACCGGCAGGTAAAAGTTCTTTTTTTGGAAAGTGTATAAAGGCCACTTAGCACACTTACTTAGATCGGCAAAGCTGACTATTTCATAGCCTTGGTCTTTGGATAGCACATTGTTGTCTAGTTCGAGGGTACCGTCCTGCCTGACGCGCCCCGAGTTGAGTTTGCGCAGCGCAGTGAGGAGCGCCACCCGGGGCACAGACTGAGAGATCCTGGGTCTCTCTTTCAGGTGCAGCTTGTCCAAAATTTGCTGCTTGGCGATCTCCACCATCAGCCTCTCCTCCGCGTCCCTCCCCAGGGACCGGGACCCGCAGGAAGCGCAACCCGAGGGGCTACCGCTTACCCAGAGACCCTCCCAGAACAACGGGGCAAAAAAGAAAAGCGCACGCAGTGAGGACCACCGCGCCATTTGAATCTCAAATGGAATAACACGCACACAAATAAAAAGGTCTCCTTGTGTTTTCAATTTGAGGTCCCGGTCTGCAGCTGGAGAGTTGAGTGATGCCTGGCGTCCTGGCGGTGAAGATATCTGCTGTGGGGTAATCCACCAAAAGTGGTGACACGCTGGAGGGACGCACCAATGAGCGCGCATGCACCCGGGGGCACCGCGCGAGGAACTTTGCTGCCAGCGCATCTGCGGACGCAGCACGAACTCACGACGAGACGAGCGGGGCGCGCAGGCCCGGGCGGAGGGCTGAGTGCCAATGACCCCCAACGCAACGCGCAGGGACAAGTGCGCGCGTGTGGGTCCAGTTTTGCAGTTTGGGGACATGTGCACGTAGTACCAGAGCGGCCCCTCATACTGGTCAGTGCCCGACTTCAATGCGAGGAAAACGTTCATTCATATGTATCCGCCCCCCACATGTCACCGTTATTATGCTATATTGTTCAATTGTACTGTGAGGATACTAATTGAATATAATTGGTACAATACGTGCAAAAATAAATGATTTTACCTGTTGGAAAGTTCTCGTGCATGTTTTCCATATACATTGAGAGCATTACAAATACATGTTTTAGCATATTACTATAATATCTCTCTGGTGCATATGCTCATTAAAACAAAGACGTTTTTAAAAAAGGCAAAAGAAAAAGTGTTGTTTTCAATATTCGTGCCCAATACAAGTGATGGTTCGGACATGAGTGTAGTGCGTGACTGCCAATGTGTGGAGAATATAAGCAACTACAGCCTTTTTGATTTTTAGTCAGGCACATACAAAGCTCCCTTTTCATCCCAACGTTTTTGCACTTATTTATTAAAGCACTGAATGGCGCACAAAGTAAACTACTGTGGTAAAATGATCCTGTAAAATCTGCTTTTAAACATTCAGTAGGATATACACACAAGGCTTTCCAGCAGTAGTTTTCAAGTTTTTTTTTGTTTTTGTTTTTTTACATCAAGCAGCACCTCAAAAATGTTTTAGCTCTGCGAGTACAACCATCATGGCCATCCTTAAAATACAGTGGCGTAGTAGGCCGAAGTGTTCATCAAAAATCCGAGGGAGAGGTTTTATTTCTAAAATGTATATTTAATATTATTGTCAGCCACTGTAATATTTTACACAGTCTGAACATTAACACTGTGCTTAAATATAGGGAAGGGAAAAAAACGTGATTCCACTTCAAATGCAAATGTGATGTACCATAAAGTTAAATAAAACTGTACTGTAGAGGACAAAAAATAAATAAATAAATATATTTATATATATATATATATATCCATTGTAATATTATGCAAAGTTTGAACATTTAATTGAGTGATTCTTTTGCGTATCACTAGAGGGAGCTACCCACACTTTGAGAATCACTGCTTTGGAGGACAGACGACAATGAATGCATGCCCAATTTACCTAAAATATAGCTACAGTAAGTAGAATGTATCGAATAAATAGCAAACATACGGGACAGGGGTTTCCTTCACCCACCGTCCTGCCATCTTTGTGCTTGGTGAGGCTGCGATTGGCCAGTATTTCAGGCACTGCTCTCCGCAACGACTGGATGGCCCCACATATCAATCGTTACAGGAGCACAGCTGATCACTAAAAGGTCCCCACGTCCCCAAACGTTGGTCAAAAAAAAAATCTTGGACTAATAAAGACAGCATTTATTTTTATAGACGAGGGCAGGCTTCCTCACAGTAGTGTTCAGAGGTGGATAGGAATGTGCAATAGTTACATTTACTCAAGTAACATTTTGGATAAATTGTACTTGTATTTATGTTAAGAAGAAACGGTATTTCTACTCGGTTACAATAATCTACATGTCGCTCACTACTTTAATTTATCAATAATTGCGTACGCGATTTATTTTTAGACTTTTCGACTTCCGTATCGGGCAACCGCTGTGCTAATCCACCATGATTACACAGTGATTTTTAGATTAAATTAAGTGATATTGTTCAGCAGTATCTGAATTTGCACATTATTTAAATTATTTTTATTTGATTTAAAACTGATTTAAAAAAATAGATCAGAAGTTACTCACTACTTGAGTATTTTTTTTCACTGAGTACTTTCTTACTTGAGTAAATATTCTACCCCTCTATTGTCATTAAACATGACAATTTATGGTCAGTAAACAGCTAAACAAGGCTTTGAAATCACCAATTTCATGAGTGCAAATCTCGTGGTCTAAGCGTTACGCTAGCAAGTGTTTTTAACGTGTTGCCTAAATTGGGTCAATAGCCACGTAATGTTTACAACGGCGCAATAACGTTAATTATTGTGGTTAATTTTGCACCATACCCGATCAAGGAACGCACAAACATTCCTACTTGTCTGTTTTGAGTCTTTCAACTATAGGAGGAGGAGGAGGATGAGATGAGGGTAGCTGGGGGCAAGACAGGAGCATATATGTACAATTCTTCCAGGAACTCATATACATGCCTGACAGAGATCACACACTATAACACTTTGGATTGCATTGGATGGGTCATTGTTATTTTATTAAAACTGTCTGTAGGTGAAAAAAGGGCTGCAGCAAAAAGAGCACTTTTTTTTCATCCAGGGCAAAGGGGCAGGTGCGTGAGCACCACCTATGGTCTGTGTGCACGTGCCTTCCACAGCCACAGTATTCAGACACATGGGAATTGTTTTAAATTGTGAAAAAAAAAGAAATAATAATAATTATAAGTATATTTTAAAGCGAAAAAGCTAAATATAGGTATATAATTATTACAACGTTTATTTTTTGTAGTGGTTTACATTTTATTGTGGATTTTTTTTAAACGTCTGGTTTTAGTGTAAGAGCGCCCCCTAAAGCCCCGGAGGACTCTACTGACGGAAACTGTCGGCGAATGGGGTGGGCGAAAAAGTGACGCCGACACACAGTGTACACACTCACAAGCCGGAGCTGAGACAGCTTGGGGGGGGAATCGGGTTTCGTTTCTTTTTTTTTTTCTTTGCTTTCTATTCATTTGGACTCTTTGTCGATTCGACCTGTTGCTGTCTGCGGCTCAAAAATGACTCGCTCTTGAGTCACCACAGCGAGCCTGCGCGGCGCTGTTTTTGACAGTCAGTCCGGGGGTCGCAGTGAACCGCCACCGCCACCACCACCACCACCACCACCACCACCTATCGAGCGGCTAGCATTAGCCCCTAGTAAGTCACATACGGGCAAGCGACACTCAGCTAGCGCCTTCCCGATTCGGGCGGCCCTGACAAGTGGTTTGCCGAAAACGCGTGTTATGGCTTCAGTTGCATGATTAGCGACGGTGTTACGCGGATAGAAAAGGCTAGTTAGCAGACTTACGTTAGCTAGGTGTTGTGTGTGTGGCTAATTATATGCGGCGGGGGAGGAGGGGGAGGAGGAGGTGGAGGCGACGAGTTTATACCGTGTGTGCTAGCTATTGTTAGCTTCTGGGCTCGTGTGGCTAATATCTCCACTGGTCCTGGTTCTGACCACACCGACCATCTGCTCTCCTACAGACTCAACTTTCCAGGGAGAGAGCGCGGAGGGGATTCTTCGTCGCGGACCCTCCTCCATTCAACCCAGCAAAAAAAAAATAGAAAAAAAGGTAAGCTGCGCGCTTGGGATGACTTAAGTTGACACACTGAATGTAAAGAGCCATCTTTAAAGTTCCCTTTCTACCTGGCGCGAGATGTTAAAACGGCATGTTGACACAAATGGCCATTCGAATGGATTGAATGAGAATGAAACGAGGCGGTGCAGTTTCGAGGAGCTGAAAAGCCTGCTTGCCTGTGACAACACGCTGTTATTTATACCCAAGTAGCAACCACAGAGCATTCGACACTACAGAGGAGTTGATGATATTGTAAATTTGGTATGCAGCGAACCCCCGTCGATTTACCATTGGGAGCTAACCTACTTTTGAAAGAACCCGACTAAACCGTTTGCTGAAAAAACACAACTATTTGCGCCAATCCGCGAAATTTTGTGCTCTTCCTATAAGTAACAACGTGAGAAGAGTTCCTAAAAAATAAGTCTGGTCGGAATGGTCCCTTCAATCTGAGTCCAATGCAGCAAGAATTTTGAAAATAAATGAATGGTTGCAGAGCAATTAAGTTTTTTTGTTGGGAAAAAAAAATCGATTTTGAGGAATGTTTTTGTGTGAAATCTGGTTAAAAAACACCTTCAAATTAGAGTAAAATAGTATAAAGTTATTTTTTTCTCAACATATCTCCTTTAACCATTTCGTTCAGTCTGCTACTCTGGAAATCCCTTCTCCGATTGGCTGACAAGTTTCAGTTAAATATATCCACCAGTAAGCTCGTACAGGCCACAATACAGAGAGGTTGTCCAATTTGACATAAAAATTACTGTTATGTTTCAAATGGTGTCACTTGCCCTTAAAACTCTACTTAAATAGCGCAAATGGAACATTATTTGTGAGTAGAGCAGTGTGAGCAGTCGAATAGTTCATGCAATCAAATGCTTTTCCGTAAATTTGTTTGTTATAGAGGATTTTAGAGGCCTTTAATGTGCTCATTTAATTATTTTTTATTTATTTTATATTTATTTTGTTGCAACCACTTTGTTGCTACTTCTAAATCCTTTTGCACGCTGCAGTCATCTGCTGAGCAAAACGTCATTCGAGAGCAGTTGCCCAGTAGCTAGCTCGCATAATTTTCAGTGAGTTTTCTGCCTCATGAGGCCTTGAGTCAAATATCTAACATGTTTGAAATGTTTCACCTCGCAAGGTGAAATCCTCACCGTGTACGCATTTGAGCTGAATGCTGAGGGCAGAAATTAGATGGTAAAACAAAATATATCCTCCTTTCACATGATTTCAAGATGGCAGCTCCCAGTGAAGTTGTCAGCGACGACATTTTAGAGGATGAGTTGGTCAATATGTGGCCAGATTATACCTTCTTATATGGCGTAACATCTTCTGATTTGTAAAAAAACAAAAAAAACTGGCATCTAATACTGGATGTAGCCGCTGACAACTTTGCTGGTCATCATGAAATGATGAAGGATGCACTTTGATTATAGCTCAAGTAGTGCGCACACGATGGGCTTTTCACCTTGCAAGGCAAAAAATATCAAACGTTAGATGTTCGTCTCGGGTCTCAGGCAGAAAACTCACAGAATACGCAAACCCGGCGACCTATGCTGAGCATACATTCTCAAATGACTTTTTACTCAGCAGATAGCTCCAGTTGGCGGCAGTCTTGAGGCCCGCTGCACACCAAGCGGCTTGGACGAATGCCACGGAACTGTCACGTAGGGTGCTACTAGTTTTGCTGCCATTTGAAATTTGAACGGCATTGCAATGTTCAGGAAATCCTTAAGAGCTTTTAAAACAAAATTATTTTTCCAGGTATGAAGCAATATCCAGTTGGCTGGCAATACACTATACATAGTGTTTTTCCAATAATACTTAACTCTTGTTATAATTTCATATGTAGCTGTGGCTAAAAGTGTTTAGGGATAATAATTTGGGGGTATATTTAGGGTTTACACATTAATATAGACAATTATTTAAAAAAAATACATTGTGGCGTCCATTATTCGCGTCAAGCTTGGTCCCTAATCAGTGCAACAGTGATGGGTCACTCAAAAAATTAATATGCATCGATTAATCGACATGCTTTGGGTTTTCGTCCCCCTTAAGTCTTACCATTCGCATACCAAAATGCTTGACAAACAGCGACTTCACAATTTTGACAACCCAGCTAGAAATAGGCGCTCAGTGTCACAAGGTGGGATCAGATCGCAGACCCCTCGAGCTGTGATCCATTCCGCTACATTTGTCAACTTCTGATTTATTTATTTATGATTTTTTTTTTTTGGAGGATTCCAGAGATACATTTTCC